>NC_052148.1:13868325-14042128 GCF_902713615.1 Scyliorhinus canicula | reverse complement strand
GTCTTGGTCAGAGTTGGTTGCTTCAAGTTGAGGACCATGTTCTAAATAACAGATGATGTGCATCTGGAGCAAAGAACCATAGAATTATTACAGTGCAGAAGGAGGCCATTCAGCCATCGGGTCTGCACCAAACCTCTGAAAGAGCACCCTCCCTAGTCCCACTTCCCCACCCTATCGCTGTAACCCCACCTAACCTACCATATCCTTGGACACTAAGGGCAATTTTAGCATGGCCAATCCACCTAACCTGCACACGTTTGGGACTATGGGAGGAAACTGGAGCACCCGGAGGAAGCCCATGCGGACACGGGGAGTAAGTGCAGACATCCGCACAGTGTTTTACCATCTTGTTTGTGCCAGGACTTTGAAGAGCAATTCAGCATTCACACCATTCTTTCCCATTATCCCTGTCTTTCCCATTATCCCTGCAATTATTTCTCCTTCAAGTATTTATCCAATTTCTCTTTGAACACTACTATTGAATGTATATCCCACCACATTCTCAGGCAGTGCATTCCAAATCCTAATTACTTGTTGCGTAAAAAAAAGTTTTCCTTCATGTCTTATAAAAAGCCAATTCTGTGGATGCTGGAAATCAAAAATATCACTGCAAATCCTGTAATACTCTGCACAGGGAAGTCAGCATCTGTGAAGAGAGGCACAGAACCAAGAAACCATAGAATTCCTACTGTGCAGTAGGAGGCCAATCGGCCCGTTAAGTCTGCTCCACCCCTCTCAAAGAGCACCCCGCTGAAGCTCATTCCCCTGTTGTCCAGATCATAACCTGTACATCCTGGACACGAAGGGGCAATTTATCATGGCCCATTCATCTAACCTGCACATCTTTGGACTGGGGAGGAAACTGGAGCACCTGGAGGAAAACCCGTGCAGACACGGGGAGAACGTGCAAACTCCACATAGTCACCCAAGGCTGGGATTGATCCCAGGTCCCTGGCGCTGTGAGGTAGCCGTGCTTGCCACTATGCAAACATAACATGTCAGGACAAATACCCTTTATCAGAACTGTTTTTTTTTAACCATTCACTTTCAATCGGTTTATCGACCTACGTGAGCATGCTGGGCTGCTTTCTGATGTTGTGGTCAAGAGGAGCTGCTTGCTTTCCCAGCATCCAGACATATGTTGGGTAAACTGTTGAGCATTACACATCGGGAGGAAATCAAAGTGTTCTCTTTTGGTAAAGTAGGGGCCAGAGGGCAGCCGTTAAAATTGGATCAGAGCACACAGCATGATTCAGCCCATAACTTCAGAGCCATGCGTTCCTTATTTTTATAATTCCGCTGTGAATTCTCATGTCTACTCTCTGCTAGGGTTGATTCTGCAACAGGCTTGCTGGTGGGAAGGTGAAATTGCAAAATGCCAATTTGCTACAATCTGAATAAACTGCCTGAAAGGGTGATGGAAGCAGATTGAACGGTAACTCCCAAGGGGAGAGGATGAAATTGCAGGCTTGTTGGGAAAGCATATGATAGGGGTGATTAGATTAATTGGTTAGCTCTTTCAAAGAGCTGGCAAAAGCCATGATGGGCTGAATGACCTCCATTTTTTGTTGAGTAACTAGCCCAATCCTGTTTCATACAGCAAAGGACTTGGGCCTTCTTTTAGACTTACCTATACAAAAAAAAACCATTTAAGCAAGAAAACAGCAAGGGTCAAAATGCAAAACTACCTCCTCAGTAAACTTGCTGGCTCTTCATGAGGTCTAGATGCTCAAACAGTGAGGGCCTCAGCTCTTGCTATCATCTATTCGGCTGCAGAGTGCTGAATACCAGAGTACAACCCATCCCACACCAGTCTTGCAGGTACCCAGCTCAACACAAAATTGCTTATCATCTCGGTTGACCCCCCCCGATCGACTCAACTCTCCAGCTCCCAATTCTGAGCAATATTCCGCCACCTCGGGAGATGGCAATAGGAAAGTTCCCGAAGAAGGTCTTCATCAACCCAAGCTGCTGCTGCACAAAGATCTCACCGATCCACCGGCAGCTTGCCACCCATTACGCCGGGCTGAATGGCTAAGACCACCATGCCTAGGAATAACAGCAGAGGCCCTGCAGCCACTGGATTAGAACCAGCATGCCACCATTAAAAACCGCGTCCTCATCACAGATCACACAGCCCGTCCGCCTGGCTTGAACAGTCACGCCAACATTGGGTACGGGTATTCTTTGTTCCCAGCACTGCTTGTACCTTCTTCATATTGAGACATAATGGCTTCCTGAAAAAATTTCAAGAAATCTTCCTCCTCTAAACCCTTTACACTATGACTGACCATAGGCTGCTTTCCTCTTTGAGGGGGGAGAGCTGACTGGTGGTGGTCTAACCGGAGGATCACCACATCTCCGGCGAGGTGCAAGGTTGAGAAGGTCACGAATAATTGGGAGCAGGTTTAGTTCAGTTGGCTGGACAGCTGGTTTGTGATGCAGAGCAAGGCCAGTAGCGTTGGTTCAATTCCCATACCGGCTGAGGTTATAGAATAATAGAAATGTTATGGCACAGAAGAAGGCCATTCGGCCCATCTTTTTTGTGTCAGCCCAAGGACACCCAGGTGTCCATTCTAATCCCACCTTCCTGCACCTGGTCCATAGCCCTGTAGCTTAGAGCACTTAAGGTGCAGATCCAGGTACTTTTTAAAAGAGTTTAGGGTCGCTGCCTCCACCACCAACTCGGGCAGCGAATTCTAGACTCCCACTACCCTCTGCGTAAAAAAAGTTCTTCCATTATTCTTGAAGGCTCTGCCTTCTCAATCTTGCCCTTAAACTTAAGTGTTCTTTCTCTTACTTGCTAACTTTTCAAATTACATAGTCTTAAACCTTAACTTAGTCTCCTTGCCTAATTCTACTTTGTCCTATGTATCTTTGTATGACTTATAATTACTTAACAGTTGGACGGCAATGTGGTTAGCTCTGCTGACTCATGGTGCCGAGGAACCGGGTTTGATCCCGGCCCCGGGTCACTGTCCATGTGGAGTTTGCACATTCTCCCCATGTCTGGGTGGGTCTCACCCCTACAACCCAAAGATGTGCAGGGTTGGTGAATTGGCCACACTAAACTGCCCCTTAATGGCAAAAAAATAATTGGGTACTCTAAATTTATTTTAAAAACATAATTACATAGCACTTTACTTTATTATGCTGATTCTGACTTTTACTTATCCTGGTGCTTCTCAGTTGATTTTATTTCAACTAGAATTGACTGCAGGGTGCCGTTCCCTGTCTGTTTCACTATGACGCTGACTGCAGGTCACTGTTCCCTGTCTGTTTCACTGTGACGCTGACTGCAGGTCACTGTTTCCAGACTGCTTCACTGTGATGCTGACTGCGGGAGGTCACTGTTTCCAGACTGCTTCACTGTGATGCTGACTGCGGGAGGTCACTGTTCCCAGACTGCTTCACTGTGATGCTGACTGCAGCACACAGCTCCCAGACTGCTTCACTGTGATGCTGACTGCAGGAACCCGTTCCCAGACTGTTTCACGGTGATGCTGCTTGCAGGACACCGTTCCCAGTTGTGGTGCACCACACTCAATGACTCACATTACTGAACACTGCCTCTTGACAAAATCAGTGGAGGGCTCTCACTGCACAAACAATTGCTGGCTTGGTGATTACTGCACAGGTCAAAAAAAACCTGACATGTAGTTATTCTGTTACTTGCTTGGATGCCTCTACCCAATTTTCTGTAAAATATTAAACTTTTTAACGGTTTAAGTGTTATTGAGGTCTGAAGCTAAGGCTCATTACTGTCTGATACAGCAACAAGCAAGCACAGAGTTCAATCCGTCTCCTATTCAAACCTGCATTTAACACGCATGTCCGAAAACATGCAAGATCGATTACTGCTAATCGATTTATCTGACTTTCTTACCAGTCCTACCTCGACTTATCTGCTGAAACCCTTATCCATGCCTTTATTACCTTCATGCTCACCTATTCCAATGCTCTCCCAGCTGGTTTCCTTTGCACCATCTGTAAACTTCAGCTAATCCAAAACTCTGCTATCCCATCATCCTGTGCTCACTAATCGACATTGGACAAGTTCCCATCCTTGTTTTCAAAGCATTCTGTGGTCATGCCCCTCCCTGTCACTGTAATCCTCCAAACGCACAACCCTCCAAAATCTCTGCTCCTCCGTTTCTGGCCTCTTGTGCAACTGATTTTCATTGCTCCATCTTTGGCGGTATGCTTTCAGCTGCTGAGGCTCCAAGGTCTGGATCCTGGCTCTCCTCTTTTAAGGTGATTCTTAAAGTCTACCGCTTTGACCAAACTGCCACCTGTTACAGTCCCTCCTTCGTGACTTGGTCCAATTTTGTTTTGTAATGTTCTTGTGAAATTCCTTGGGATGTTTCACGATTTTAAAGGTGTTATTTAAATGCAAGTTGCGGATTAAGTTCCTGCCTTGAAGCATTCTGTCAATGTCAAATCTTTGTTTTGCTCAGAAGTAGACACCCCAACTCGATCTGAAATTTAAGCTGCACCTTTTACACACAATTCAGGCTGAAGAACTGCATGACTTCAGGAGTACTGCTTTGTAGGAGGTGCTGTCTTTCAGCTCAGACATTAAACCAGAGGCTCATTCTGTTTGTTTAGATGAATGTAAACAATCCAATGGCAACCACTTGAAGAGCTGGGTGCTCTCCTGGCCAGCAATTATTCCATAGCCAGCACTGCCATTAGCTTATTATCTGCGTGTGCATCTCATTGCTGTTTGTGGGAACCTGGAACGATGGGTTTTCAGGTCCAGGATGCGGAGAAACAGGGGAAACCCAAACAAGTACTTTGTTTATGTTATCCATGTGAACTGATCAGATAACGGGTCAAATATTATCTACAGATGTTATAGCAAGTTTGATGCATTTCCTGCATTACAAAACTGACTTCTTCACTTCAAAAGTAGCTCATTAGGTGTGAAGTGTATTGGGATGTTTGGTGATGTATGCTTCCATACATTTTTGATGAGATTGCCAGCTAAAGGTGGCATAGTGGTGAGCACTGCTGCCTCAGTGCATGGGACCCAGGTTTAATTCTGGCCACGAGTGACGGTCTGTGTTAAGTTTGTACGTCCCCCCCCCCCTCCCCGTGTCTACGTGGGTTTCCTCTGGGTGCTCCGGTTTCCTCCCACGGTTTAAAGATGTGCAGGTTAAGTGGATTGGCCATGATAACAATTGTGTTGACGGGGATAGGGCCGGAGAATCCGGTTGCGTGTTGTTTCAGAGGGTTTGAGCAGACTTGATGGGCCAAATGGCCTCCATCTGTACAGTAGGGATTCTATGGTTCTAGGAGCTCCTTTATCATTGACCTAGCAAAAGTGCAGGAAATCTGACTGCGGTTAGTGCACACCAGCACAGTCGAGAAATGGTACAAGAGTTTTAAATCCTTTTTGCAAGTCTCTTCTCTGCTGCCCTGGTGGAGGTTCACTCTGCTGTGTGTTGAGTTATCTTTGGAGCTCGATTTGGCTCCAGTATTTCTGTGAATAGGAAGACAATGAACATGGTTCCTGATCACTGAACAGTGATTCCTACAAGGATGTGCATGCATGTGGAGATGGGCAGAGGACAGATTCCGATTTGGAAGGAACATCTAACTTCGTCGATTAACATTTGCTGCCTAGATTTGGCTGAAGTACCTAAAGGGAACCATCGTTCGGTTTCTGCAACCTGGAGAGAATCAGCTTGTCGGGGATGGGGAATAGGGTACTCCTTCCAAATCAGCATTGTTCTTCTATGTGAATGAACACATGAGGCTTTATGACCTACATGCAGCCCTGTGCTCAAGTGATTCAAGATCTAGAGAATGAACTCTATTGCTTATGACTCACATCTTCCAAACACCACACCCTCCGAGAGCAGATGTACTTTGCTGCTTTGTGGAGAGATTCCAATTAAAAATGATCTGGAGCGACACTTCACAAAACATTTACTGCAGCCTCTACAAAAACTGAAAGCACTTTTCAAATACGAGTTGTAAACCATTCCTGATACTCGTATGGCAAAACCTACATTTTGAATTTGCTGAATTGTGTATTTGCAGTATATCTTTTTAAATCAGTGCTAAGTAATGTAGCCAGCGTGAAAAATAGTCAGTCCCGGCACAACATCGAGGGCTGAAGGGCCTGTTCTGTGCTGTAATGTTCTATGTTCTTTTCAGCAACATCAGTCAAGATGAAATATTGTCTTTTATATTTCCGTTATGGATTCCGATTTTATGATGGAACCGTAACCTGCAATTACACCCTCCTGCCAGTGCTGCTGCTGCAGTGGAAGGGGGAATGGAATTACAGCGTGACAAGTTTACCCCGTAGGAGGTTGCCATTATAATTATGATGCTGCACCTCAATGAGAAGTGCACATGCATTGCTGGTTTGAGGTTCTCAAGAGATCTGCGAGTTAATTTTCAACTGGCTGGGCCATAATCTGGTGCCAAAGATCACTCGCGAACTGTAGAACCCACCCATCCAATTACATTTCAGGTGGCACAGTTGAAAATTTCCCCGTGGTATAAATGAAAACTCCTTTCATTCTCTTTTTTTTTTAACCAACAATTTTATTGAGGTGTTTTAGGCATATAGAAAAAGTAATATTGTACAGTACAAATAAAAGTCAAGACACAAATTAAACATAGTGCAAACCACGCCTCTGTTCATGCACAGATCTGCCTCAATATCCCTCTACTCTACCCTAGCACCCCCCCCCCCCCCCCCCCAGCTGACGCTTACTCCTCTGCGAAGAAGTCAATAAATGGCTGCCACCTTCGGGCGAACCCTAGTAGCGAACCTCTCAAGGCGAACTTGACTTTCTCTAGGTCAAGAAAGCTCGCCATGTCCGATAGCCATACCTCAGCCCTCGGGGACTTTGAGTCCCTCCATGCTAACAGTATTGGTCGCCGGGCTACCAGGGAAGCAAAGGCCAGAACGTCAGCCACTCTCTCTTCCTGGACTCCTGGATCCTCCGAAACCCCAAAGATTGCCACCTCAGGGCTCATTACCACCGCAGTTTTCAATATCCGGGACATGACATCTGTGAATCCTTGCCAAT
Organism: Scyliorhinus canicula; assembly: GCF_902713615.1. Taxonomy (NCBI): domain Eukaryota; kingdom Metazoa; phylum Chordata; class Chondrichthyes; order Carcharhiniformes; family Scyliorhinidae; genus Scyliorhinus; species Scyliorhinus canicula. The sequence goes on along the minus strand of NC_052148.1, from coordinate 14,035,076 downwards.
ACCCCCTGAGTTTAGGGCATGACCAGAACATGTGTACATAGTTAGCCGACCCTCTGACGCGTCTAGCACACTTGTCCTCCAGCCTGAAGAATTTGCTCATCCGGGCCACCGTCACGTGAGCCCGCTGCACGACCTTAAACTGGATCAGGCTGAGCCTGGCGCATGCTGCGGTCGTGTTTACTCTGCTAGGGCTTCTGCCCAGACACCGTCCTCCATCTCTCTCTCTTCCTTCCCCCCCCCCCCCCCCCCCCCCCGAACTCCTCTTCCCACTTAAGCTTCAGGTCCTTGATCTGCATATCCTCAGCTCCCATTCGTTCCTTGTAGACCTCTGAGACTTTACCCTCTCCCACCTCTCCCCTAGAAACTACCCTGTCCTGCCTTCCCTTCGGCGGGAGACATGGGAATGATGGCACCAGTCTGCGTTCAAAATCCCGCACCTGCAAGTATCTAAAGTCGTTCCCTCTTGCCAGCCCAAACTTCTCCTCATGCTCGGAAAACTCCCTTCCAGGAACAGATCCCCCATCCTCACAATCCCCGCCCTCCAGCACAGTCGATACCCCCCGTCCATGTTCCCCGGGGCAAATCGGTGGTTGCTGAGTACAGGTGTACCAGCAGGAGACTAGCTGTAATGAGCAGGACTGCCCTAGCTGAAACCTCTTGACCCCGAGGCCAACTAATTGCTCATCCAACAAAAGCTGGTGTCTTCAGTGGATGAGGGAAGATTATTTAAAATAAGTTGAATAGACAGCAGAATTTGGATTTTTGCTGTGGAAGGATTGGGCTGTGGTTCCATCAGAGGCCAGTTTGAGCTATGTGCTCGCAAAGAACATGCAGTCGATCTGAAAGAGCGACAGCCTTAGAGTACTGATAGTGATACTCATTGTCGTGTTTCAGCCAGAGTTGGGACCTAACGTCAATCGTGAGCGAAGCAAAATTAAAATCTGGAGGAGGTAGCCTGGTGCCACTCTGAATGCATTCTGAGACGTTTGCTCTGGGGGTTTTGTAAAGATTTCATGGCTTCAGGAAGGAGCAAGACCATTTTGCAGCAGTTTGGTTGAAGTAAGAACGTGTAGCAGTTGACCTTGTGACCAGTAAACCAATAGAAATAATAACAAACTTGCGAGCCTGTATTAACGTTTCCTGAAATGAAGCAGAATTGAGAAACTTGTGAAAATGTATGCTTTCAGTTGTGAGTACAGCTGAGGGGATGGCACTTACTGAAGAGAGGTGACGCCTTGGCTGAGTGCCAACTACATTCATTTAATGAATAAATTACACCATTCGCTTTCGGAATGCTCAACAGCAGCGCTGCACTCAGGCTTTTATGTTTTAATTTCAGTGGCACACTTTCAAGTTTCAACAGATAATTGTGGCCCTGCCTTTGCCAAAAGCCTATTATTACTGCTGTGTGAGAGCTTAATGCTTGTTTTGCCTTGTTTGTATTAATCTAGTAGTATTGTGTCCCCCCCCCCCCCCCCCCCCGCGCGCACGCGCGCAAAGCAACTTTGGCTTTCCATGTGCAGTACCCACACCATCGCCGGATTTATTCCCAAGCAACCAAAGACAGCCGTTTCCCCATCTCTCATCGGATCGGTGATCTTTACTCATGGAACTGGAGCCTGCCTGTGCCTCAGCGGGAATATTCTAGTCAGGAGGTCCACGATTTGAACCATACTCCAGACAGCCCCAGTGAGGGGGGGGGGGGGGGGAGAAGGGGAGGGAAACTCGGGTTCTGGCTCAGAAGTTTGGGTTGATTTCCAGTGGGATACTCGTGTGTGTGGTGATTGTGGGTGGCCCCCTCCTGCAGTTTGTGGTGTAATACTCTGTGCATTGATATATAACCGGTATGAAGGCACATTGACATCCCGGCCTGGCAGACTGTTAATCGGCTTGTGCATTCTTTCACTGCTTTATGCTGTCCACTTAGCAGAGAGTGTAAAGGTAAGCAAACAGCTGAAAAAACAGCCAGTCCACCGAGATGTGCACATGCTGACGCAGCCAACTTGTATCACATTCTCAAATAAAACCAGAAAATGCTGGATATACTCAGTAGGTCAGGCAACATCATTGGAGAAAGAAGCAGATTTAATGTTTCAGGCCAAATATTGAAACGTCAGAACAAGGTCATCATCAACCTGAAAAGTTAACGCTATCTATTCACAGAGGCTGTCTGACCTGAAGTATTTCCAACATTTTCTGTTTTTATTTTAGATTCCCATCGTCTGTAGTATTTTAAGTTTGTAACGTTCCAGGCTGATCACCTTGCATCAGAACTGGGCAGCACGGTAGAACTGTGGTTAGCACAGTTGCTTCACAGCTCCAAGGACCCAGGTTTGATTCCCAGCTTGGGTCACTGTCTGTGCGGAGTCTGCACGTTCTCCCTGTGTCTGCGTGGATTTATCTCGAGGGTTGGAATATAAAAGCAGCGATGTGCTACTGAGCCTTTATAAGGCTCTGGTTAGGCCCCATTTGGAGTACTGTGTCCAGTTTTGGGCCCCACATCTCAGGAAGGACATACTGGCACTGGAGCATGTCCAGCGGAGATTCACACGGATGATCCCTGGAATGGCGGGTCTAACATATGATGAACGGCTGAGGATCCTGGGATTGTATTCATTGGAGTTTAGAAGGTTAAGGGGAGATCTAATAGAAACTTACAAGATAATACATGGCTTAGAAAAGGTGGACGCAAAGAAACTGTTTCCATTAGGCGAGGAGACGAGGACTCGTGGGCACAGCCTTAGAATTAGAGGGGATAAATTCAGAACAGAAATGCGGAGACATTTCTTCAGCCAGAGAGTGGTGGGCCTGTGGAATTCATTGCCGCGGAGTGCAGTGGAGGCCGGGACGCTAAATGGCTTCAAGGCAGAGATAGATAAATTCTTGATGTCGCGAGGAATTAAGGGCTACGGGGAGAATGCTGGTAGGTGGAGTTGAAATGCCCATCAGCCATGATTGAATGGCGGAGTGGACTCGATGGGCCGAATGGCCTTACTTCCACTCCTATGTCTTATGGTCTTATGGTCTTATGGTTTCCTCCGGGTGCTCCAGTTTCCTCCCACAGTCCAAAGATGTGCAGGTTAGGTGGATTGGCCGTACTAAGCCCTTAGTGTCCAAAAAGGTTAGGCGGGGTTATTGGGTTATGGGGATAGGGTGGAAGTAAGGGCTTAAGTGGGTCGGTGCAGACTCAATGGGCCGAAAAGCCTCCTTCTGCACTGTATGTTCTATGTGCAGGTTAGGTGGATTGGCCATGATAAATAAAATAAATAACCTTTATTGTCACGAACAGACTCATTAACACTAATGAAATCACTGTGAAAAGCCCCTCGTCGCCACATTCCGGCGCCTGTTCGGGTACACGGAGAATTCAGAATTCTCAGCTGGTATGGGAATTGAACTCGCGCTGCTGGCCTTGTTCTGCATCACAACCCAGCTGTCTAGCCCACTGAGCTAAACCAAAAATTGCCCTAGGTGTCCAAAAAAAAGGTTGGGTGGGGTTATTAGGTTATGGGGATAGGTTGGAAGTGTGGGCTCAAATATGGTGCTCTTTCTAAGGGCCGAATGGCCTCCTTCTGCACTGTAAATTCTACGATTCTATGGGATAAGCTCGGGATGCAACAGATTTAAAAAAAATAAAATAATTTTTATTCAAGTTTTTCAATAACAAATTTTCTCCCCACAATTTTAAACAAACAAGGCGTGTTTCCACATCAACACAAGAAAAGAACTCACCCCCCCCCCAAAATAAATAATAACAAAAAACCAACAGCAATACAAGAAAGAAGAAAATAACATAGCAAACCCACCGCCGCAAAAACAAACCCCCTAACCATCCCCAAACCCACCCACCACCACCCCCCCAAAATGCTGCTGAGACCGACCACTCTCTAACCCTTCGCCAGGAAGTCGAGAAAGGGCTGCCACCGCCGAAAGAACCCCTGTACCGACCCCCTCAGGACAAACTTCATCCTCTCCAACTTGATGAACCCAGCCATGTCGTTGATCCAGGCCTCCGAACTCGCGGGCTGCATATCCCTCAACTGTAACAGAATCCTGCGTCGGGCTACTAGAGACGCAAAGGCCAGAATGCCGGCCTCCATCGCCTCCTGCACTCCCGGCTCCGAAGCTACCCGAACGATTGCGAGCCCCCAGCCCGGCTTGACCCTAGACCCGACCACTTCCGACAAAGTCCCCGCCACCCCCTTCCAAAACCTCTCCAAAGCCGGACAAGCCCAGAACTTATGGGTGTGGTTCGCTGAAGAACCGGCTCATCCTTGCCCCTGTCATGTGAGCCCTATGCAGCACCTTCAGCTGAATTAGGCTGAGCCGTGCGCAAGAGGAGGAGGAACTCACCTCCTCCAGGGTGTGCGACCACGTTCCATCCTCAATCTCCTCCCCTAACTCCTCCTCCCACCCCGAGCTCTTCTACTGAGGCCTCCCCCTCCTCCTGCATCAGCTGGCAAATAGCCGAGATCTCTCCCCCACCGACCCACATCCCCGAAAGCACCCCACCCTGCACCCACCTTGGCGGCAGCCGCGGAAACTCCGCCACCTGCCTCCCAACAAATGCCCTGACCTGCATATACCTAAAAGCGGGGGAGGTTCCACTTTTCCACCAGCTCCCCCAGAGCCACGAACCCCCATCCAGGAAGAGGTCCCCAAACTGTCTGACGCCTGCCCTGTGCCAACTCCCAAATCCCCCACCCGTTCTCCCCGGCGCAAAACGGTGATTGCCCCGTATTGGGGCCCAAACTGAGGCCTTCACTTCCCCCTTATGCCGCCTCCACTGTCCCCAGATTTTAAGGGATGCAATCACCACCGGACTCGTAGAGTACTTTGCCGGGGGGAGTGGAAGTGGGGCCGTCACCAAAGCCTCCAGACTCGTACCCGCACCCGCACAGGACGCCACCTCCAATCTCTTCCATGCGTCACCCTCCCCTTCCGCCACCCACCTGCGAATCATCGCTACGTTCGTCGTCCAACAATAAAGGTTGGGCAGCGCCAGGCCCCCTACCTCCCTTCTTCGCTCCAAAAATACCCTCCTTACTCTCGGGGCCTTCCGCGCTCACACGAACCCCAGAATCGACTTATTCACCCTTCTGAAAAAAGCCTTTGGGATCAATATGGGGAGGCACTGGAAAAGAAACAAAAACCTCGGGAGAACCGTCATCTTAATCGACTGGACCCTGCCCGCCAACGAAAGCGGTAGCGCGTCCCACCTCCTAAACTCCTCCTCCATCTGCCCCATCAGCCTCGGAAAGTTAAGCCTATGCATAGCCCCCCAGGTCCTAGCCACCTGGACCCCAAGACACCTAAAGCTCCTCTCAGCCCTCTTCAACGGGAGTTCACCTATCTCCCTCTCCTGATCCCCCGGGTGCAGGACAAACAGCTCACTTTTCCCCAAACCGAGCTTATAGCCCGAAAAGTCCCCAAACTCCTCAAGCATCTGCAGCACCTCTGGCATCCCCTCAGCCGGATCCGCGACATACAACAGCAGATCATCTGCGTACAGCGACAACCGGTACTCCCCCCCCCCCCCCCCCCCCCACCCCCCCACCTCCCCCCCGGCACAATCCCCCTCCAACTCCTCGAGTCCCCCAGCGCCACGGCCAGGGGCCCAATCGGAACGCAAAGAGCAGGGGAGACAAGGAGCACCCCTGCCCCGTCCTCCCGGAAAGCCGAAAGTCCGCCGACCTCCTCCCATTCGTCACCACACTCGCCACCGGGGAGCTGTACAGCAACCTCACCCAGCCGATGAACCCCTCACCAAACCTAAACCTCCGCAACACCTCCCACAGGTAACTCCACTCCACTCTATCAAAAGCTTTCTCCGCATCCATGGACGCCACTATTTCTGACTCCCCAGCCGCCGGCGCCATCATGACATTAAGGAGCCTCCGCACATTGGCATTCAGTTGTCTCCCCTTTACAAACCCCGTTTGTTCCTCATGAATCACCGTCGGGACCACATCCTCCACCCTCCTAGACAGCACTTTTGCCAACAACTTGACATCTACATTAAGGAGCGAGATCGGCCTGTAAGACCCACACTGAAGGGGGTCCTTGCCCTGGATGCAACAGATTTTAAGTAACTACGGTGCAGAGGTGTTGGGGAGGGGTGGGGGAGGAGAACAAAAGGAAACGTCTGTGATAGGATGGAAAGCAGGGGCAGTTTAATAACAAAAGGGATGATGGTGGAGATGGGACAGAAGAGATGCACCAGCACGAGCTGTGAATTGGAATGGCTGAATCATCACCAATACCTGCCTAAAAAGATGAGGCAGGAGTTTATAATTTGAAATTGTGGAACTCCGCATTACTACATAAGACCACAAGATACAGCAGCAGAATTAGGCCATTCGGCCCGTCAAGTCTGCTTCGCTATTCGATCATGGCTGATCTGTTCCTCATCGCCATTCTTCTGCCTTCTCCCCATAACCCCTGACCTCCTTATTAATCAAGAAATCCCCATATTAATCAAGAACACCAGATTTGTGCTTGAGGTGCAGTTACCTACAACGATACAGACCAAGAACTGCAAGGTGGAATGAACATAAGAACTCTGAGAAGGAGTAGGCAATTTGCCCCTCGTGCCTGCTCCACCATTCAATACAATCATGGCTGATCTCATAATGGCCTCATTACGTCCTGCCCGTTCTCCATAGTTTCTCCTCATCTCTGTTTTAAATTTGCTACCTCTTATCCTGAGACTACCACCTCTCGTTCTGCAATGCCCCACAAGAGGAAGCATCCACTCCATACCTGTTATCATCTTGTATACCTCAATTTGATCTCCCCTCATTCTTCTAAACTCGAAGGCAGCACGGTGGCACAGTGGTTAGCATTGCTGCCTCACGGCGCCGAGGTCCCAGGTTCGATCCCGGCTCTGGGTCACTCTGTGTGGAGTTTGCACGTTCTCCCCGTGTTTGTGTGGGTTTCGCCCCCCACAACCCAAAACTGTGCAGGGTGGGTGGATTGGCCACACTAAATTGTCCCTTAATTGGAAAAAAAATGAATTGGGTAATATAAATTGAAAAAAAAATTCTTCGAAACTCGAGAGAGCACAGGTTTAAACTGCTCAATCTCTTCGTAAGACAGAACCCTCATTTCTGGAATCAATCTAGTGAACCTCCTCTGAACTGCCTCCAATGCCATTACATCTTTCCTCAAATAAGGGGATCAAAACTGTGCACAATACTCCAGGTGGGGTCTCACCAATGCCTTGTACAGCTGCAGCAACAGTTCCTTAATCTATTCCTTCAGCTATAACTTCCAACATTCCATATGCTTTCTTTATTATCTGCTGTACCTGTATGCTAGTTTTCTGCGAATCGTGCCCGAGGACACCCAGCTCCCTCTGCACCGGAGCACCCTGAAGATAATAGGTTGCCTTTCCATTTTCCTGACCAAAATGGATAACCTCACACTTGCCAAATTAAACTCCATCTGCCACATTTTGGTCCACTCGCCGAACCTATCCATATCCATTTGTAAAGTTCTTATTTCCTTATTCCTCCGAAGGTAAAAAAATGCCCAACCGAAGGAAGAGATCCCTTGAGCTTACGTTGAGCTTCAGGGATGCTGTTGCAAGCCAAGGACAGAAAAGTCAAGATGGAAGCAGTGTGGACAATTAAAATGACAGAAAGCTGGGGATCACACCTATGTAGGTGTTCTGCAAAGTGATCATCCAGCAATAGGTCTCCCCAATGTGGGGGAATTTCTTTTTGAGGAACCAATATGTGATATTGGTGCTGCTGTCAGAGTCAAAACAAACAGTGAACAACTTAGCAACCATTAATTCAAATACAACCCCAAAAAGTACAACATTAAGTAATGCTTACGCTGTCCTTTTAACATCCAGAAGACTTAGAAAAAACATAACCTTTAACAGAAGCACATCAGGTTAAAGTCACTACTGAAAACATTTATAATTCTGAATTCACCAAATGATCAAGTGATAGTCTTTTCAGAGCAGAGATCAACAGTAAACCTACTTTCCCGTACCAGCCTCCCCGGACAGGCGCCGGAATGTGGCGACTAGGGGCTTTTCACAGTAACTTCATTGAAGCCTACTCGTGACAATAAGCGATTTTCATTTCATTTCTGTCTGACTTCAGCTCCAACACTGAAAACGAAACTAAAACACACCCTGCAGCAAACAGCCTAAAACAAAAGTAAAAAGCTGACAGACAGCCCAGCTCCACCCACACTCTGACATCACTGCAGTAATAAACACCCATTTTTTTTATTTTATTTTTTAAAAATAAATTTAGATTACCCAATTATTTTTTCCAATTAAGGGGCAATTTAGCGTGGCCAATCCACCTACTCTACACATTTTTGGATTGTGGGGGCGAAACCCACGCAGACACGGGGAGAATATGCAAACTCCACACGGACAGTGACCCAGAGCCGGGATCGAACCTGGGACCTCAGCGCCGTGCGGCGGTTGTGCTAACCACGAGGCCACCGTGCTGCCCGATAAACACCCATTTCTTAAAGTTATTCTCACTACAGATATTTATATACACACCCATTTATAAACACCTATTTCTTTTTTTAATAAACAATTTTAATGAGGTATTTTTGGCATTATAGAACATAGAACATTACAGCACAGGACAGGCCCTTCGGCCCTCGATGTTGTGCCGAACAATGAGCACCCCACTTAAACCCACGTAATCCGTATACCCGTAACCCGACAATCCCCCCATTAACCTTACACTACGGGCAATTTAGCATGGCCAATCCACCTAACCCGCACATCTTTGGACTGTGGGAGGAAACCGGAGCACCCGGAGGAAACCCACGCGCACACGGGGAGGGCGTGCAGACTCCACACAGACAGTGACCCAGCCGGGAATCGAACCTGGGATTATAAACTGTAGAATTACAGAACGAGAAAATAAAAGGACTGTACAATAAACAAAGTACATAGTGCAATTGCCGTAACCTGTCCCACCCAGAACTGCCTAATTGACCCCCTATACTACATTCCTCTAACTCCCCCCCCCCCCCCCCCCCCCCCTCCCCTCCCCCAAAAGACGTCAATGAATGGTTGCCACCTTCGGGCGAACCCTAACAATGACCCCCTCAAGGCGAACTTGATTTTCTCCAAGCCCAGGAAACCCGCCATGTCTGACAGCCAGGCTTCCGCCTTCGGGGGCTTTGACTCCCTCCAAGCTAGAAGTATCCGTCTCTGGGCTACCAGGGAAGCAAAGGCCAAAACATCAGCCTCTTTCTCCCCCGGACTTCTGGGGCCTCTGAAACCCCAAAATCGCCACCTCCTGACCCATTGCCACCCTTATGTTCAATACTCTAGACATGATGTCCTCGAACCCCTGCCAGTATCTCCTAAGTTTCGGACACGCCCAAAACATGTGGACATGATCTGCCGGTCCTCTCAGGCCTTTACACACCTGTCCTCTACACCGAAGAATCTGCTCATCCGGGACACTACCATGTGGGCCCGGTGGACGACCTTAAATTGAATCAGGCCAAGCCTGGCACATGTTGCAGTCCCATTAACCCTGCTCAGCGCGTCCTCCCATAGGCCTTCCTCAATCTCCCCTCCCAACTCCTCCTCCCATTTATGCCTCAGCTCCTCCGCCCCCATGAGTTCCTTGTAAATATCCGAGACATTTCCCTCCCCCACCCATCCTCTAGACACTACCCTTTCTTGGATCCCCCTTAGTGGCAAGAGTGGAAAAGATGGCACCTGCCTGCGCAAAATGTCCCGCACCTGAATATACCGGAATTCATTCCCCCTCATCAACCCACACTTGGCCTCCGGTGCCCTCAAGCTGGGAAGCTCCCTTACAAGAACAAATCTCCCAACCGCTCAATCCCCGCCCTCCGCCATACCCGAAACGCCACCGTCCAACCTCCCCGGGGCAAACCGACGGTTGTCACATATTGGGGACCAGACCGATGCTCCCGTTGCTCCCACATGCCTCCTCCGCTGTCCCCAGATCCGAAGGGCCGCCACCACTACAGGACTGGTGGAGAAGCGCGCCAGTGGGAACGGCAGAGGCGCCATCACCAATACCCCCAGACTAGTACCCCTACATGAGGCTGCCACAACCCATTCCTCTCCCCACCACCCACTTCCTTATCATGGCTATGTTGGCCGCCCAATAATAGTTGCTGAAATATGGTATTACAAGCCCCCCTTCCTCCCCCCTGGTTCCGCTCGAGCATCACCCTCTTCACTCGTGGGGACTTGCCTGCCCATACAAAGCCCAAAATAATCTTGCTTATCCTCTTAAAAAAGGACACTGGAACACGAATAAGAATCTCGGGTGGACCGTCATTTTAACTGTCTATACTCTCCCAGCTAACGACAGCTGGAGCACATCCCACCTCCGGAACTCCCCTCGCATCTGATCTACCAGCCGGGACAGGTTCAGCTTGTGTAGTCAACCCCAATCCCGCGCCACTTGTATTCCCAGGTACCTGAAACTGTCCCCAACTAACCGGTCACCTTGGCCCCTCTCCTGAACTGAACTACAAACATTTCACTTTTCATCATATTTAATTTGTACCCCGAAAACCGACCGAATTCCCCACAGGGTCGACATGATTCCGTCCATCCCCACCATCAGCCAACCCCTTCCAACCCTCTGAAGTCCTCCGAGCAATTGCCAGCGGCTCTATAGCTCGCACAAACAGCAGCGGGGAGAGGGGGCACCCCTGTCTCGTCCCACGGTGCAGTCTAAAATAGTCAGAAGTTGTCCTGTTTGTCCTCGCACTCGCCTCCGGGGCCTGATATAACAGCCTGACCCAGTCGATGAAACCCACCCCAAATCCAAACCGTACCAGCACCTCCCATAAGTAGTCCCTCTACCCGGTCAAATGCCTTCTCTGCGTCCATTGCCACCTCCACCTACTTGCCCTCTGGGGGCGTCATGATCACATTGAGCAATCTTCTTGCATTCACCACCAGTTGCCTACCTTTAACGAACCCTATTTGGTCCTCTCTAATAACACTGCACACAATCCTCAATCCGAGTGGCCAAAAGCTTTGCCAGCAGTTTAGCATCCACGTTAAGAAGGGAGATCGGCCTATAAGACCCACACGACTCCGGGTTTTTGTCCTGTTTTAAAATCAATGCACCATGCCTCATTAAAAACCTTGACCAGCAGCGGCCCCAATATCCCGGTGAACGTTTTATAAAATTCTACCAGGTACCCATCCGGCCCCGGGGCTTCACCTCACTGCATGGCCTTTAAGCCCTCAAATATCTCCTCAGCACTGATCAGGACGCCCAGCAGTTCTACTAGCTCCCTGCCCACTTTTGGGAATATCAGGCCGTCTAAGAAACATCTCATCCCCTTCAGCCCTGGGGAGGGAAGGGAGGGAAGGGGGGGGGGGGGGGGGGGCTCCGAGCTACAGATTTTGTTATAAAAGTCCTTGAAAGCTCTGTTCACACCCGCCGCATCCCCTACCAAGTTACCGCCTCCATCCACCACTTTCCCTATTACCCTAGCCACCTCTCTCTTTCTGAGCTGCTGAGCCAGCATCCTGCTGGCTTTCTCTCCATGTTCATATACCGCACCCCTTGCCTTTCTGAGCTGCTCCACTGCCTTACCCATGGACACCACCCCAAACCCAGCCAGTAGCCTCCTCCTTTCCCTCAAGAGCTCCGCACTCGGGGTCCTTGCATACCTTCTGTCAATCTGTAGGATCTCCGCTAACAGTCGGTCTGTTTCTGCATTACCCGTCTTGTCCCTGTGAGCCCGGATTGAAATCGGCTCCCCTCTCACCACTGCGCTGAACGCCTCCCACACCTTCGCTGCTGAGACTTCCCGTGTATCATTGACCTGCAGGTAGTTTTGTATACACTTCCTCACCCTCTCGCACACCCCTTCATCCGCCAGCAGTTCCACATCCAGCCTCCACTGCGGGTGCTGGAAGCTCTCTTCACTCGCCTGTAGCTCGACCCAATGCGGGGCATGGTCGCAAATGTGATTGCCAAATACTGCGCATCCACCATCCCTGTCAGTAGATCCCTACTCAGTATAAAAATAATCGATCCGGGAGTAGACCCAATGGACTTGCGAGAAAAAGGAGAACTTCTTCCTTGTCGGCCTGCCAAACCTCCACGGATCGACCCCCCCCCATCTGCTCCATAAACTCTTTCAGCTCTTTTCCCATTGCTGACACTCTGCCCGTTCTTGAGCACGACCGGTCCAGGCTTGGATTCATAACTGTATTGAAGTCCCCTCCCATAAGCAGCTTGTGGGAATCCAGGTCGGGTATCTTCCCCATCACCCTCTTCATGAAATCCGCATCATCCCAGTTTGGCGCATATGTGTTGACCAGGACCACGTTCCTCCCTTCCAGCTTACCAGTAACCATATCATAGCGACCTCACCCATCCGAAACAAAACTTCCCACCTCAAACTGCACCCGCTTGTTCACCAGAATCGCGACCCCCCCCCTGGTCTTAGTATCTAGCCCTGAGTGGAATACCTGACGAACCCAGCTCTTCCTCAACCTAATCTGGTCTGCTACTTTCAGGTCTGTCCCCTGCAACATTATCACGTCCGCCTTTAAAACCCTCAGATGTGCGAACACTTTTGCCCTCCTCACCGGCCCGTTTAGCCCTCTACTGTTCCACTTGACCAGCCTGGCTGGGGGGGGGGGGGACGCCCCCTCCCCGCCCCGCCGGTCAGCCATCCCCTTTCCTGGGCCTGCCCACAGCCCCAACCCCGCACCTCCTGGCAGTGCCCATCCCCGACCTCTTCACATCTAAAATCAAATCGCCCTCATCAACCCAGCCCCGACAACCGCCCACTTTAAGAAACAGACGCCACCCAAAGTCAGTATAAAGAAAAACAAAGCCAAACTCTCACCATAATGCAGATCAAAGCAATACTACTCAAAATAATACGAAGTCAAAAATCCCCACCACCATCCCCCTCACAACACAGAAAACCCACCGAAATCGAATAATTCTTCAACTACTTTCCCCTTCTTAAACAAAACACAATTATTAAGAGAAAAGCCACGAATGAAAACGAACAAATGAATAAATCAGTGGAAACAGCATTTAAAACGAACAGGAAAAACAGTTTGTCAAACTTAGCAGAGTGTTCTCAAGTTGGCACGAGTCCTTTCCTCCTGGCGAACTCCATAGTGTCCTCGGGCGACTCAAAGTAATGATGTTGGTCCTCATGAGTAACCCAAGCCGCGCCGGATACAACAGCCCAAACTTAACCTGCTTCTTGAACAGGATCGACTTGACTTGATTAAAGCCTGTCCTCCTCTTGGCCACCTCTACGCTTAAATCTTGGTACACCCGCAGAATGCTGTTGTCCCATTTACAGCTCCGCGTGCGTTTGGCCCATTGGAGAATGTGCTCCTTATCCAGGTACCTGTGGAACCTGACCACCATTGCCTGAGGGGGGTGTCCCTGCCGCGGCTTCCTCGCCAGCGCTCTGTACGCCCGATCCACCTCTAATGGTCAGGGGAAAGCCCCATCTCCCAGCAGCTTCTTGAACATGTTCGCCACAAAGGGGGTAGCATTGTGGACAGCACAACTGCTTCACAGCTCCAAGGTCCCAGGTTCGATTCCGGCTTGGGTCGCTGTCTGTGCGGAGTCTGCACATCCTCCCCGTGTGTGCGTGGGTTTCCTCTGGGTGCTCCGGTTTCCCCCCACAGTCCAAAGATGTGCAGGTTAGATGGATTGGCCATGCTCAATTGCCCTTAGTGTTGGGTGGGGTTACTGGGTTATGGGGATAGGGTGGTGTTGTTGACCTTGGTTCGGGTGCTCTTTCCAAGAGCCGGTGCAGACTCGATGGGCCGAATGGCCTCCTTCTGCACTGTAAATTCTATGACAAGCTCCCTGGGATCTGCCCCCTCCGGGAGGCCAACATCCTTAGGTTCTGCCTGTTCTCCTAATCCTCTACCTGTTCCAGCAGCCTTTTTTGCCGGTCCCTCAGCATCCCCACCTCCATCTCCGCAGCCGTCTGGTGTTCCTCCTGTTCAGCTAGCGCCTTCTCCAGTTTCTGGATCATCTGGTCCTGGGCATCTAGCCTCTGCTCCATCCTGTCCACCGTTTCCTTAATCGGGTCCATCCGAAGCCCCAGGGGTCTGGACACCAGCCATCTTGTCCCCTGCTGCAGCCAACACCCAGCTCAAGCCTGTGTTTTTGTTTCTTCCCTTTCGATCTCTTTGGGCTCTCTGTTCCATGAACCAATATATACACCAGACACTTGTTCACTGTTTCTTCAAGTCCAGCGCTTAAAAAACGCAAAAGAAAGTCGGGGGGAAAGGTCCGAATGTCTAGCCAGAGCGGGAGCCACCAAATGTGTGACCTACTCCCTCATAGGCGCCACCGGAAGTGCTCAAAACACCCATTTCTTAAAGGTACTCTCACATGATACCTGCCACACGGAAAAAGCAGAGCACAAATTTTCTTCAGTTGCCTCCCCCAGTGGCCGAAGAGCTCGTTCTGGTGTCACAATGTGGTTTCAACCAGCAAAAGGCACTACAGATATGGAGCCATGGAATACCCATAGTGCAGAAGGAGGCCATCCAGCCCATCGAGTCTGCACTGGATACTAAGGGGTGACTTGGCATGGCTAATGCATCTAACCTGCACGTAATAATAATCTTTATTAGTGTCACAAGTAGGCTTACATTAACACTGCAATGAAGTTTGTGTGAAAATCCCCTGGTGTCCACACGAAGGTGCCTGTTCAGGTACACTGAGGGAGAATACTGAATGTCCAATTCACCTAACAAGCACGTCTTTCGGGATTTGTGGGAGGAAACCAGAGCACCCGGAGGAAACCCATGCAGATAAGGGGAGAACGTACAAACACCACACAATCATCCAAGCCAGGAATCGAACCCGAGTCCCTGGCGCTGAGTCCACAAAGATATCTAGGCCGTGAGTCTCCAATAGCGTGACCACAGAGTTTACCCCTGTGAAGACTGGGGTCAGACAGGGTTGGTGTTATCAGACCAACCCACTTCTCCACCTTCCTCACTGCAATACTGCATCTGTTACAACTGGAATGGGAGGAGAGTGCGGTTTCTCCAGCCCCATGAATCCATATGTCGCACCATAAGTGTAAATGTAGACATTCACTCACTCCAAAGAAGCTTTTGTATGGAGGAGAGTAGGGTGAAATCAATGTCCATGGAATCTCTCTTGTCTCAGCTTCCCAGGTTTCCAAATACAGACTAGTTATACTGAGATGAGGATTCCTAGCTGGGTATTAATATCTACACTGAATTTCTGTTGAGGCAGGGAGAGGGCAGGATGAACATAAGAACATAAGAACTAGGAGCAGGAGTAGGCCATCTGACCCCTCGAGCCTGCTCCGCCATTCAATTAGATCATGGCTGATCTTTTGTGGACTCAGCTCCACTTTCCGGCCCGAACACCATAACCCTTAATCCCTTTATTCTTCAAAAAACTATCTATCTTTACCTTAAAAACATGTAATGCAGGAGCCTCAACTGCTTCACTGGGCAAGGAATTCCATAGATTCACAACCCTTTGGGTGAAGAAGTTCCTCCAAGCTCAGTCCTAAATCTACTTCCCCTTATTTTGAGGCTATGCCCCCTAGTTCTGCTTTCACCCGCCAGTGGAAACAACCTTCCCGCATCTATCCTATCTATTCCCTTCATAATTTTAAATGTTTCTATAAGATCCCCCCTCATCCTTCTAAATTCCAACGAGTACAGTCCCAGTCTACTCAACCTCTCCTCATAATCCAACCCCTTCAGCTCTGGGATTAACCTAGTGAATCTCCTCTGCACACCCTCCAGCGCCAGTACGTCCTTTCTCAAGTAAGGAGACCAAAACTGAACACAATACTCCAGGTGTGGCCGCACTAACACCTTATACAATTGCAACATAACCTCCCTAGTCTTAAACTCCATCCCTCTAGCAATGAAGGACAAAATTCCATTTGCCTTCTTAATCACCTGTTGCACTTGTAAACCAACCTTCTGTGACTCATGCACTAGCACACCCAAGTCTCTCTGAACAGCGGCATGCTTTAATATTTTATCGTTTAAATAATAATCCCGTTTGCTGTTATTCCTACCAAAATGGATAACCTCACATTTGTCAACATTGTATTCCATCTGCCAGACCCGAGCCCATTCACTTAACCTATCCAAATCCCTCTGCAGACTTCCAGTATCCTCTGCACTTTTCGCTTTACCACTCATCTTAGTGTCATCTGCAAACTTGGACACATTGCCATTGGTCCCCAACTCCAAATCATCAATGTAAATTGTGAACAATTGTGGGCCCAACACGGATCCCTGAGGGACACCACTAGCTACTGATTGCCAACCAGAGAAACACCCATTAATCCCAACTCTTTGCTTTCTATTAATTAACCAATCCTCTATCCATGCTACTACTTTACCCTTAATGCCATGCATCTTTATCTTATGCAGCAACCTTTTGTGTGGCACCTTGTCAAAGGCTTTCTGGAAATCCAGATATACCACATCCATCGGCTCCCCGTTATCTACTGCACTGGTAATGTCCTCAAAAAATTCCACTAAATTAGTTAGGCATGACCTGCCTTTAACGAACCCATGCTGCGTCTGCCCAATGGGACAATTTCTATCCAGATGCCTCGCAATTTCTTCCTTGATGATAGATTCCAGCATCTTCCCTATTACCGAAGTTAAACTCACTGGCCTATAATTTCCTGCTTTCTGCCAACCTCCTTTTTTAAACAGTGGCATCATGTTTGCTAATTTCCAATCCACCGGGACCACCCCAGAGTCTAGTGAATTTCGGTAAATTATCACTAGTGCATCTGCAATTTCCCTAGCCATCTCTTTTAGCACTCTGGGATGCATTCCATCAGGGCCAGGAGACTTGTCTACCTTTAGCCCCATTAGCTTGCCCATCACTCCCTCCTTAGTGATAACAATCCTCTCAAGGTCCTCACCTGTCATAGCCTCATTTCTATCAGTCGCTGGCATGTTATTTGTGTCTTCCACTATGAAGACCGACCCAAAAAACCTATTCAGTTCCTCAGCCATTTCCTCATTTCCCATTATTAAAACTCCCTTCTCATCCTCTAAAGGACCAATATTTACCTTAGCCACTCTTTTTTGTCTTATATATTTGTAAAAACTTTTACTGTCTGTTTTTATATTCTGAGCAAGTTTACTCTCATACTCTATCTTACTCTTCTTTATAGCTTTTTTAGTAGCTTTCTGTTGCCCCCTAAAGATTTCCCAGTCCTCTAATCTCCCAGCAATCTTTGCCACTTTATATGCTTTTTCCTTCAATTTGATACTCTCCCTTATTTCCTTAGATATCCACGGTCGATTTTCCCTCTTTCTTCCGTCCTTCCTTTTTGTTGGTATAAACCTTTGCTGAGTACTGTGAAAAATCGCTTGGAAGGTTCTCCACTGTTCCTCAACTGTTCCACCATAAAGTCTTAGCTCCCAGTCTACCTTAGCTAGTTCTTCTCTCATCCCCTTGTAATCTCCTTTGTTTAAACACAAAACACTAGTATTTGATTTTACTTTCTCACCCTCCATCTGTATTTTAAATTCCACCATATTGTGATCGCTCCTTCCGAGAGGATCCCTAACTATGAGATCATGAATCAATCCTGTCTCATTACACAGGACAAGATCTAGGACCGCTTGTTCCCTCGTAGGTTCCATTACATACTGCTCTAGGAAACTATCGCGGATACATTCTATAAACTCCTCCTCACGGTTGCCTTGACCGACCTGGTTAAACCAATCGACATGTAGATTAAAATCCCCCATGATAACTGCTGTACCATTTCTACATGCATCAGTTATTTAGAACATAAGAACATAAGAACATAAGAACTAGGAGCAGGAGTAAGCCATCTGGCCCCTCGAGCCTGCTCCGCCATTCAATTAGATCATGGCTGATCTTTTGTGGACTCAGCTCCACTTTCCGGCCCGAACACCATAACCCTTAATCCCTTTATTCTTCAAAAAACTATCTATCTTTACCTTAAAAACATGTAATGAAGGAGCCTCAACTGCTTCACTGGGCAAGGAATTCCATAGATTCACAACCCTTTGGGTGAAGAAGTTCCTCCTAAACTCAGTTCTAAATCTACTTCCCCTTATTTTGAGGCTATGCCCCCTAGTTCTGCTGTCACCCGCTAGTGGAAACAACCTGCCCGCATCTATCCTATCTATTCCCTTCATAATTTTAAATGTTTCTATAAGATCCCCCCTCATCCTTCTAAATTCCAACGAGTACAGTCCCAGTCTACTCAACCTCTCTTTCTTTGTTTATTGCCTGCCCCACCATCTCGTTACTATTTGGTGGCCGATAGACTACTCCTATCAGTGACTTTTTCGCCTTACTATTCCTGATTTCCACCCAAATGGATTCAACCTTATCCTCCATAGCACCGATGTCATCCCTTACTATTGCCCGGATGTCATCCTTAAATAACAGAGCAACACCACCTCCCTTACCATCCACTCTGTCCTTCCGAATAGTTTGATACCCTCGGATATTTAACTCCCAGTCGTGACCATCCTTTAACCATGTTTCAGTAATGGCCACTAAATCATAGTCATTTACGATGATTTGTGCCACCAACTCATTTACTTTATTCCGAATACTACGAGCATTCAGGTAAAGTACACTTATGTTGGTTTTTTTACCTCTGTTTTGAATCTTAACATCTCCAGTTTTATTCCTTTTGTTATTACTGGGCCTATTCACTGTGCTCCCCTCAGTCATTGTACCTTGTACTGTCGCCCTTATGGATTTCTGACTATGTCTTCTCTGCCTTGCACTTTTCCCCTTACTTCCTTTTGTTTCTGTCCCTGTTTTACTACCTTCCAACTTCCAGCATTGGTTCCCATCCCCCTGCCACATTAGTTTAAACCCTCCCCAACAGCTCTAGAAAACACCCCCCCTAGGACATCGGTTCCAGTCCTGCCCAAGTGCAGACCGTCCGGTTTGTACTGGTCCCACCTCCCCCAGAACCGGTCCCAATGCCCCAGGAATTTGAATCCCTCCCTCTTGCACCATCTCTCGAGCCACGCATTCATCCTATCTATCCTGACATTCCTACTCTGACTAGCTCGTGGCACTGGTAGCAATCCTGAGATTACTACCTTTGAGGTCCTACTTTTTAGTTTAACTCCTAACTCCCTGAATTCCGCTTGTAGGACCTCATCCCGTTTTTTACCTATATCGTTGGTGCCTATGTGCACCACGACAGCTGGCTGTTCACCCCCCCCCCCAGAATGTCCTGCAGCCGCTCCGAGACATCCTTGACCCTTGCACCAGGGAGGCAACATACCATCCTGGAGTCTCGATTGCGTCCACAGAACCGCCTGTCTATTCCCCTTACGATCGAGTCCCCTATCACTATAGCCCTGCCATTTTTCTTCCTGCCCTGCTGTGCAGCAGAGCCAGCCACGGTGCCATGAACCTGGCTGTTGCTGCCTTCCCCTGGTGAGCCATCTTCCTCAACAGTATCCAAAGCGGTATATCTGTTTTGCAGGGAGATGACCGCAGGGGACACCTGCACTGCCTTCCTACTCTTGCTCTTTCTTTTGGTCACCCATTTTCTATCTCCCTCAGTAACCTTCACCTGCGGTGTGACCAACTCGCTAAACGTGCTATCCACGACCTCCTCAGCATCGCGGATGCTCCAAAGTGAGTCCATCCGCAGCTCCAGAGCCGTCAAGCGGTCTAACAAGAGCTGCAACTGAACACACTTCTTGCACGTGAAGGAGCCAGGGACAGTGGACGTGTCCCTGAGCTCCCACATCGCACACGAGGAGCATGACACGGGTCTGGGATCTCCTGCCATGTCTTAAACCCTTGGTAAACTTAAACAACTACAATTTCAAAATAAAAATAAATAAATAAATGGGCAACCTTCTGTTCTGTTTATTCCCAAAACTGAGTTCAAAAAACAGGTACTGGGGCTGGTTTAGCACAGTGGGCTAAATAGCTGGCTTGTAAAGCAGAACAAGGCCAGCAGCACGGTTCAATTCCTGTACCGGCCTCCCTGAACAGATGCTGGAATGTGACGACTAGGGGCTTTTCACAGTAACTTCATTTGAAGCCTACTTGTGACAATAAGCAATTTTCATTCATTTCATTCATTCATTTATTATTTGATTTATTATTGTCACGTGTATCAGTATACAGTGAAAAGTATTGTTTCTTGCATGCTGTACAAACAATGCATACCGTACATAGGGAAGGAAGGGGAGACTGCAGAATATAATGTTACAGTTATAGCAAGGTGTAGAGAAAAGATCAACTTAATATGAGGTAGGTCCATTTAAAAGTCTGATGGCAGTAGGGAGAGAGTTTCAAGAGTTAGAATGAAGGTTGAGAAGATAGAATTAGAGGGTATGCTGGGCACAGCTTGCAAGAAGTTGCCTCGCTCCGGCGCCATCTTTCTTTTGATTTCATTTCATTCGTTCATTCATTCATTCATTCAGTACAAAAACCCATTTCAGTCAGATGATTTCCAGAAAAGCACTGCCTGAAAACAGTTTTTTTTTCCAATTAAAATTCAAGTAAACAAATCTCCTCGGGTGCCTTGCTGGCCATTTAACTGAAGTCATGTGACTTATTTTAAAAATTCATTCATAGGATCTGGGCACTGCTGGCTTGGACAGCATTTATTTGCCATCCCTATTTGCCCTTGAGAAGGTGGTGGGGAGCTGCCTTTATGAACTGCTGCAGTCCCTGTGGTGCAGGTACACCCACATTGCTGTTAGGAAGGGGGTTCCAGGATTTTGACCCAGTGACTGTGAAGGAAAAGGCAATTTGCTCACAGTGAACTTAACACCTTGAAAATCAAAACCCCAGCTCGCTTCCCAAGAAAGTGTTCAAATAATTCCAATATCCTTCCAATTTTAAAAATCCCGTTCTTGGAAATACATATTCAGAACACACCTCACCTGCAACAAACTACCCACAGATGGGAAACTTTTCAACCTACGCTGTCTTCAGTCCAAAAGCAAAGTCACTCCAATCTTGGTTGTTGAGTTCCATTATGTAGATGACCATTTGGGGCAGCACGGTAGCATAGTGGTTTACATAATTGCTTCACAGCTCCAGGGTCCCAGGTTCGATTCCCGGCTTGGGTCACTGTGTGGAGTCTGCACGTTCTCCCTGTGTGTGCATGGGTTTCCTCCGGGTGCTCCGGTTTCCTCCCACAGTCCAAAGGTGTGCAAGTTAGGTGCATTGGCCATGCTAAATTGTCCTTAGTGTCCAAAATTGCCCTTAGTGTTGGGTGGGGTTACCGGGTTATGATGATCGGGTGGGGGTGTGAGCTTGGGTAGGGTGCTATTTCCAAGAGCCGGTGCAGACTCGATGGGCCGAATGGCCTCCTGTACTGTCAATTCTATGATTTCTTCTGTGTGCATTCACTCAGAGACTAAACTGGGCCTTTGGCTAAACACACAGAAAACTTATGTCCGTCTTCCAACCAGCTCTCAAAACACAACACCTCCTCTCATAAATTAAAAAATAAAGATCGATAGTGAGATCCTGGAAAATGTGGATCATTTCCCACATCATGGGAGCAGCTTCTCAACGAAGGCCAGCATAGCTGACAATTCATTATTGCCTGTAATGTGTGGGCTCAGCCTTTGGCAGACTGAGGAAAAGAGTATTTGAGGACCAGCATCTCAAACCCCAGTCTAAGGTAATGGTTTTCCAGGCAGCAGCGATCACAATGTTCCTACATGCTTCAGAGACATGGACACCTTAGAGAGGAGCACTTCAGAGTGCTGGTGAAGTACCAACGATGGTGCCTTTGCAAAGTCCTCCAGATTTGGTGACGAAGAAGGCAGTCAAACAGCAGCATCCTCTCCCAAGCCGACATGCCTAACATCAAAATGCTGAATACCAACTCCAATGGGCAGGACATTTTGTCTGCCTGGCACCACTCTCCCAAAGCTATTGCTCTGCTCTGAACTGAGTCATGACAGAAGAGGACAGTGGAAATGCCTTCAGGATGTCGTCAGAGAATTCCTGAAGAGATGTAAGCTGACTCAATGGAAGCCCCTAGCTTGTAAACAAGAGGTGGTACCAGATAGTTCAATTACCTTCCTTAAAACCACATGGTGGTACAGTGGTTAGCACTGTTGCCTCACAACGCCAGGAACCCAGGTCCAATTCCAGCCTTCGGTGATTGTGTGGTGTTTGTATGTTCTCCCCGTGTCTGTGTGGGTTTCCGCCGGATGCTCCAGTTTCCTCCCACAGCCCAAAAGATATGCAGGTTATGTGGATTTGCCATGATCAATGTGTGAGATTATGGAGATAGGGTGATGGTGCTGACTTCTTGGGCCGAATGGCCCCTTTCTGCACAGTAGGAATTCTATTGAAATTTGAGCAACTTGTATTCACTGCTCAGCCCTCACTGTCACATCTCTCTTTATGTTTAAAATGAACACTGGCTTTCTTGTGTCAGGTCCTGATGGCCCAGTAGAAATCACTGATGAGCCACTCTCACTGCTTCAGCCGTATGAACTTGCTGAGGTGCAATTGATCTTCAGTGAATTGTCAAATCTTTTTTTTTTTTATAAATGTTTTTTTATTGAGTTTTCATATTTTATATATGACAAATTACAAGTTATTAGAGAGAGAGAAAAAAAAAGGAAAACACAAAAATTTAACATGAATATTTACAGGTAAGCATCTTCATAACAATAATTGTGGCCGCCCCCTTTAGCCAGCATACATATTTTACATTCCCCAATATGGCCGAGGCACATGTTTATAGGCATTTATTTATAATTTGGTTTTGGGCCTTGGCTTGCCATCAAACCCCCATACCGAGCCCGTATCCCTCCCCCCGGCTACCTTCCCCCGATTCCCGTCCATTTTCCCCTGGTTCTTGGCCACCCGACTATTCTTCCTCATGTACGTTGGCCACAAACAGGTCCCGGAACAGTTGCATGAATGGCTCCCACGTTCTGTGGAAGCCGTCGTCCGACCCTCGGATGGCGAATTTGATTTTCTCCATTTGGAGAGATTCCGAGAGGTCGGACAGCCAGTCTGCAGCTCTGGGTGGTGCTGCTGACCGCCAGCCAAACAGGATTCTACGGCGGGCAATCAGGGAGGCAAAGGCAAGGGCGTCCGCCCTCCTCCCCAGGAATAGATCTGGCTGGTCTGAAACCCCGAAGACCGCCACTATCGGGCATGGCTCCACCCTCACCCCCATCACTTTGGACATAGCCTCGAAGAAGGCTGTCCAGTACTCCACAAGTCTGGGGCAAGACCAGAACATGTGGGCGTGGTTGGCCGGGCCCCTCTGGCACCGCTCACATTTGTCCTCCACCTCCGGGAAGAACCTACTCATACGGTTTCTCGTTAAGTGGGCTCTATGTACCACTTTTAGTTGCGTCAGGCTGAGCCTTGCGCACGTGGAGGTGGAGTTGACCCTATGCAGTGCTTCGCTCCAGAGTCCCCACCCTATCTCCATCCCCAGGTCGTCCTCCCATTTCCTTCTTGTTGCGTCCAGTGCGGTGTCGTCCCTATCTACCAGTCGGTCATACATGTCACTACAGTTCCCTTTCTCTAGGATACTTGCGTCCAGTAGGTCTTCCAATAGTGTCTGTCGTGGCGGTTGTGGGTACGTCCTTGTCTCCTTTCGTAGGAAGTTTTTGAGCTGCAGGTACCGTAGCTCGTTCCCCCCAGCTAGCTGAAATTTCTCTGTCAGTTCGTCCAGTGTTGCGATCCTGTCGTCCGTGTATAGGTCCCTGACTGTCAGTGTCCCCCCGTCCTGCCTCCACCTTTTGAAGGTGGCGTCGGTCAGTGCTGGTTTGAACCTATGGTTGTTGCAGATGGGAGCCTTGTCCGACATTTTGTACAGGCCAAATTGCTGCCGCAGTTGGTTCCAGGATTGGAGGGTGGCTGTCACCACTGGGCTGGTGGAGTGTTTTTTGGGTGGGGATGGGAGTGCTGCCGTGGCGAGGGCCCGGAGGGAGGTTCCCATGCAGGAGGCCTCCTCCGCACGCACCCACTCGGCTTCTGGATCCATCCCCTTACTCGCTCGGCTGTTGCCGCCCAGTGGTAGAATTGTAGATTCGGGAGGGCTAGCCCCCCCCTGGATTTTGTTTTTTGTATGACCTTCTTTGGGATCCTAGCATTTTTACCCCCCCATACGAACGCCATGATATGTTTGTCCAGCGCTTTCAAAAAGGCCTTGGGGATGTAGATCGGAATGGATCTAAACAGGAAAAGGAACCTGGGCAGTACGTTCATTTTGATCGTCTGGACTCTCCCCGCGAGGGAGAGCGGGAGTGTGTTCCATCTTTGCAGGTCCTTTTTAACTTCCTCCGTCAGGCTGGTGAGGTTCCATTTGTGGATCCCTTTCCAGTCATGGGCTATTTGGATCCCCAGGTAGCGGAATTTATTTCGGGCTTGTTTGAACGGCAGCCCCTTTAGTGCTGCCCCCCCCCCCCCTTGCGGGTGTACTGGGAAGATCTCACTTTTGCTCATGTTGAGTTTGTAGCCCGAGAAGGCTCCAAACTCTTTCAGGAGCGCTATGATTCCGTCCATGCTGCTTTGTGGGTCCGAGATATAGAGGAGCAGATCATCCGCATAGAGTGAGACTCTGTGCTCTCTACCTCCCCTTCGGATCCCCCTCCAATTTTTTGCTGCCCTGAGCGCGATTGCTAGCGGTTCGATTGCTAGTGCGAACAGCAGCGGGGACAGTGGGCATCCTTGTCTGGTGCCCCTGTGCAGCTGGAAGTATTGGGAGTTGGTATTGTTGGTCCGTACACTCGCCATGGGAGCGTTGTATAGGAGCTTTACCCAAGCGGTGAACCCTGTTCCAAGCCCGAACCGCTCCAGTACCTCTATGAGGTATTTCCATTCGACTCTGTCGAAGGCCTTTTCTGCGTCCAGGGAGACGATCACCTCTTGTGTTCTCTCCCCGGAGGGGGTCATTATCACGTTCAGCAGGCGCCTGATGTTCGCGGTAAGCTGTCTACCTTTGACGAAGCCCGTCTGGTCCTCTGTGACCACCTCAGGTACACAGTCTTCTAGCCTTTTGGCTAGGATTTTGGCCAGTATTTTGGCGTCTGCGTTCAGCAGAGATATGGGTCTGTATGACCCACATTCCGTTGGGTCTTTGTCTTTCTTAGGTATCAGTGAGATTGAGGCCTGTGCTAACGTGGGTGGCAGTGTGCCCCTAGCTAGCGAGTCTGTGAACATCTCCCGCAGGTGCGGGGCCAGCGCTGTCGCGAATTTTTTGTAGAAGTCCGCCGGGAATCCGTCCGGTCCCGGCGCCTTCCCCGTCTGCATGGAGCTAATGCTCTCCATGATCTCTCCCAGTGCTAGTGGTGCTTCCAGATCCCGTTTTCTGCCCTCTCCCATGACTGGTGTGTCCAGTCCATCAAGAAACCGGTTCATCCCAGCCTTCCCCGTTGGGGGCTCCGAGGTGTATAGCTCTTGGTAGAAGGCCTTGAAGGTTTCGTTAATCCTCTCTGGTTCTGTTTCCCACGTGCCTCTGGTACCTCTGATTTGCGCAATTTCCCTGCTGGCTGCCTGCTTTCTCAGCTGGTGTGCCAACAGGCGGCTGGCTTTGTCTCCGTGTTCGTACAGGGCCCCGCGTGCCTGGCGGAGTTGGTGTACTGCTTTCCTGGTGGAGAGCAGGTCAAAGTTCCTTTGTAATTCTTTTCTCTCCGCCAGGAGCTCTACGGTCGGGGCCTCGGAGTATTTACGGTCTACCTCCAGTATGGAGTCGACCAGCTTCTGCCTAGCCACCCTTTCCTCCCTATCTCTTTGCGCTTTGTAGGCAATGATTTCCCCTCTTAGTACGGCCTTAAGCGCTTCCCAGAACGTGGAGGATGAGACCTCCCCGTTTTGGTTGTTCTCCGTGTATTCCGCTATGGCCCGCGCTATCCTTTCGCTGAAGGCCTTGTCAGCTAGTAAGGCACCGTCCAGCCTCCATGTGGGGCGCTGGGCCCTTCCCGTCTCCAGCCGCACGTCCATGTAGTGTGGGGCGTGGTCTGATATCACAATTGCGGAGTATTCCACCTTGTCTATCCCTGGAAGCACCGTTTTCCCCACCACAAAGAAGTCAATTCTGGTGTACACATTGTGTACTGGGGAGAAGAAAGAGAATTCTTTCTCCCCCGGGTGGGCGAACCTCCAGGGGTCCACTGCTCCCATCTGCTCCATAAAGTGACTGAGTTCCCTTGCCATGCTTGAGGTTTTCCCCGTTTTGGGGTTTGATCTGTCCGTCTTTGGGTCCTGTACACAGTTGAAGTCCCCCCCATGATTAGTCGGTGCGTCGCTATGTCCGGGATTTCTGCCATGGTCTTTTGGATGAAGCTCGTGTCGTCCCAGTTGGGCGCGTACACGTTAACTAGAACTACCGGCGCCCCATCCAGGGCCCCGTTGACCATGACATACCGTCCCCCTGGGTCCGTAACCGTCTTTGTCGCCCTAAACATTGTCCTCTTGCCAATCAGGATCGCCACCCCCCTGGCCCTTGCCCCATAACAGGAATGATAGGTTTGTCCCACCCAGCCCTTTCTTACCCGCAGTTGGTCCTGCTCCCTCAGGTGCGTCTCTTGGAGGAAGACTATGTCGGCCCTCATGTTTCTAAGGTGGGTGAGGACTCTAGATCTCTTCACTGGGCCGTTAAGTCCCCTTACGTTCCAGGTGACTATTCTGGTGGGGGGCTTCTGCCCCCTTGCTCCTGTGGGGTTAACCATATTTGTCCGGTGGACGCGCCCCTGCCCTCTGGGGTTTCCCTTTGTTAGGGGGCCGTCCAGGATGTCCACTATCACTGCTCTCCCCATGCGGTCGGGTCCCTGCGCTCCGGGGTTCCCCCTTGTCCCGGGGACACCCGCCATGGCCGTCCACTGTGTGTCCGCCACGCGGGTAGTCCCCTGCACTCCGGGGGGCCCCTTCACCCACAGACCGTACTGGGTGGGTGCTTGCAGCGGTTCCCTGTTTCGAGCCCTTGTCTGTGGCACTTTGTGGCCCTATTCCCTTTCTGGCCTCTTTTGTCCCTTCGTCCCTGCATTTCCCCTCCCTGGTCTCTCGCCCCCCGAGTGCCCCCCCCCCCCGCTCTATCCCTTTTCCCCCCTCCCCTGTATACCCCTCCATTGCCCCTCTCTCCCCCATTCCTGTCCCCATTTGCTCTCCCACCTTTGATGGGTGATCCCCCCCTCCCCTGCCTGGCGCCTTCCCCCCTGTTGGGGGTGCGCTGCGGCCCTGCTCTGTTGCGCGCCCCCGTCGCTAGCTTTCCTGCTAGCACAGTGGCTCCCCTCTCGGAGGTTGCTGTCCCGCTTCTCCTCTCCCCTCTCCAGTACTCCCGTTCCCTCGTGCCGGGGCCTGGCCTCCCACCTGGAGCGGGCCCTTGGGCATTGGGTTGTTTTTCGTTCTGGGTGTTCCTGCCAGGGGGGAGGGGGCTGGCTTTGCCTCGCCCCTCCCCACCCCCCCGTCGGCATGACGTTTCTCCTTGCGTGAATTGTCAAATCTAACATTGCCCAGTTGCTTGTGCACTTGAAACTTTTTTGACAACAGCACCATGTCGGGTCATGGTAAAACTGGGGGCAAAGGGTGCGCCAAGGCTAAGATGCCAAGGCTAAGACCCGCTCCTCCTGTGCATCACCTGGCGGTGTGCAAGGGTCACTATGTCGAGCAGGTAAGTGCTGGGAGCCCCGTCTACCTGTCTGCTGTGCTGATGTGCCGGACCGTCAAGATCCTCGAACTGACTGGCAACGTGGACCGGGACAACAAGAAGGCCCACATCATACTCGCCACCTGCAGTTCGCTATCTACAATGACAAGGAGCTCCACAAGCTGCTGGATGGGGTTGCCATCACCCATGGTGGTGTCCTGCCCAACATCCAGGCTGTGTCGCTGCCCAAGAAAAATGAGCATGAGCAGCACGGTGGCACAATGGTTAGCATTGCTGCCTCACGGCGCTGAGGTCCCAGGTTCGATCCCGGCTCTGGGTCACTGTCAGTGTGGAGTTTGCACATTCCTCCCCGTGTTTGAGTGGGTTTCGCCCCCACAACCCAAAAAGATGTGCAGGGTAGGTGGATTGGCCACACTAAATTGACCCTTGATTGTAAAAAAAGGAATTAGCTACTCTAAATTTATAAAGAAAAAAAAAGAAAAATGAGCACCCCAGCAAGGCTCATGCCCGAGTAACAGAAAGAGAGAGAAAAAAATCCAATTCAGCGAAACAATGGTATCTTTTTTCTCCCAATTCTCTGGTGTTTGCTAACAAATGGGTTTGCACACTGAAAAAGCAGGACATCTTTGTCTTTTTTAATGAACTATCTCCTGCTTTCCCAAGTTGCCCCTGAAAACACAACTCTTTGACCAGACTTTCAGCGACCTGTCCTCCTATCTCTATTTGTCTGATCGCCCCCGCCATAGAATTATCAAATAATCCTGCACAGAAGGAGGTCACTTTTGAGGACCAAACATTCCTCATTTCCTTGTGTTTTTTAATGCTTGACGTATTCGCACAATTCCTGTATGAAAGTTGCGATTGACTGTTTCCTCCACCCCATCAGGTCGTGAATTTTGCTTTCTTACAGATGCAATACCAAGAGTTGCATCGTCTCAATGACTAGTTTTTATATCCCGAGAATAAAATATTTTGTTTGGTATGATTAGCATGAACTCTTGCCGAGAGTTTCTACAGGCTACTGTCTTAATGTTGAGGATACATCATAGACAATATTTGAGAAACTTCCCTTGCAGCATCTAACATGGGCAGTTAGAGGGAGCTTTATTCTGTATCTAACCCTGTGCTGTACCTGTCCTGGGAGTGTTTGATGGGGACAGTGCAGTGGTAGATTTACTCTGTATCTAGCCCCGTGCTGTACCTGTCCAAGGAGTGTTCGATGGATGGAACAGTGTTGAGGGAGCTTTACTCTGTATCTAGCCCCGTGCTGTACCTGTCCAAGGAGTGTTCGATGGATGGAACAGTGTTGAGGGAGCTTTACTCTGTATCTAACCCGGTGCTGTACCTGAACTGGAGTGTTTGATGCTGACCTTCGTTATGTGTATGAAAAATGGGGTAACTTTGTTTCATGGGTACGCCAAATGTTTTAGCTTGGTCTTTAAACTAATCTGTGATTTTAATTGTGGCCGATAGCTTCAATGATTAAATTGGTTTTCATGAGATCTGGGCATCATTCAAACAGGATGGTGTAGACATGGAAGGGAGCTTGCAGGTGGTGTTGTTCCCATGTGTCTGCTGCCCTTGTTCATCGAGGTTCTTGAGTTTGCAAGTCTTTGGGTTGCCAATCAAGCAGGCTGGTTTGTCCTGAATGGTATCAAGCTTCTTGTGTTGTTGGAGCTGCTCCCATCCAAACCGATTGAGAGTATTCCAATATATTTCTGCCTTGTAGATGGCAGACAAGCTTTGGGGAGTTGGGTAAATTGCTCGCTGCAGAATTCCCAGCCTCTGACCTAATCTTATAGCCACGGTATTTATGAGACCGGTCCAATTCAGTTTTTAAACATTTAAACAGAGAGCGATTGTCGTACTCTGGTGGGGAGGAATCTGAATGTCCTTGGAAATGAATCGCTAAAAGCTATGCAGGTACAGCAAGCCATTAGGAAAGCAAATAAACATTGACATTTATTGTAAGGGGAATAGGGGTGTGTGATGAAAGTAAGAAATTATCCGTTTAATTTTTTTTGCAGTAATGTTATTAAAACCTGGTTTAAAATGCATACAAACAGTATGACTACTAGAGCTCTGATTAAAGTGCTGTAAAGTTGAGATAATCATTGATTTGCAGGTGAAGTGTTCTACTAATAGATCTTGGGAACTATTTACCTGTTTACAGATAGCTAGCCAATGGAATATTATTTATGTTTGAGAGGGTATTGTTTGGTCCTGGCTAAACAAGTTGAGGGATAACTTGTAAGAAGAGACAAAAAAATGTCTGATGCAATGAGTACAGATGTTGTAGTTAATTGGAGGAGCCAGGTCTGTCTGAAAAGTCAGTTGGTTTCAGAACCCTCATCTGAACAGTGATGTTTCAGTTTGGTCCTGAAAAGTGTTCTCTCCAAAGGTTCTGCACAAAGAAAAGCAAGTAGAAACCTGGTTGTGAACTTCATTCATGTGTGGTATTTGAAATGTATTGGTTTGCTGAATTGGAATATAGTGGCAGGTTGAGGAAGTAAGGTAAGATTTTCTCTTTTACTCAACTGTTGCAGTTGTTAACTGTCAAGCAATCTCTTTGCTGCTTATGTGGTTAATTCTGTGTTTAAATTAAAGTTTGTTTTAACATAAAAGATACCTGTGGGTCAGTGTTATCACTCCTGTGGTACAGTGACATTTCCTCACGGTTTTACAAAGTGCAAATAGTTGGGTTTGCGTCTGGGATCCTAACAGAAGAAATTGCTTGAACTGTACAGACCGTCAGTTAGACTGCATGTGGAGGACTGTGTATTGATTTGGTTTCCTTACTGAAGGAGGAACGTTCTTGTATTGGAAGCAGTTCAGAAAAGGTCCACACGCCTGATTCCTGGGATGAAAGGGTTATCTGATGAGGTTGGGCCTGTGTCCATTGGACTTTAGAAGAATGAGAAGTGACCTTATTGAAACATCCAAGATCCTGAGGGGACTTTTCAGGGTGGATGCTGAGGGGATGCTTCTTCCCTCTTCCCCCCCCCCCCCCAAAGTGTAATTCTCTTCTCCAGTGAAGTGGAGGCAGGGTCATTGAATATATTCAATGCATTGGATAGATTTTTGATCAAGCTGGAGTCGAGGGTTATGGGGACCAGACAGGAAGTTGGAGTTAAGACTACAATCAGGTCAGCCATGATATGATCAAATTGCATTGTGGGCTCTGGGGGGCCAATGGCCTGCACCTGCTCCTTATTCCTGTTTAGTATGCTCTTGAATGCCTGAGTGAGTGATGTAAGGTGGGCAGGCGGAAAAGGCTGCTCAGGTAGATGACAGAGCCTGACAGTTCGTGGAAGCTGACCAAATGCCTTTGCTGCTGATCATTCTGGCCTTGGGTGACCCGTTCAGACCAACACCCCTGATGACGTCAGTAGCAACACATTATCAGAGAATGGTGATGGCACAGAGGAAGCCATTGGACCAGTTATGTTTGTGCCAGATCTCTAAGAGCTAGTCGCACTTCCCCTGCCTTTTCCCACAGACCTGCAAATTGACAGCGTTTGCTTGGAGGGATTCTGAACTGGATGGTGTCACAGTGCTTTCACATTGCTGCCACATCTGGTTGGACAAACAGAATGGACCCCAGTTGCTGTTCCCCTTGTAAAGCAGGTGAACTGCACACTTCTGTGACCTGGGAGCTGCTGATTGTGGGTCCTCACAGACTGCTGGACTCCATGGTGTTCAGTCACCCAGTGTAAAACCAGTGGAAATGGGACAGCTTGAATATCACACACTCCCAGTCTGACCATCAAACTAGAACTGACAAAAGGGATTGATAAACAAATTCAGCAAATGTAGACTGGTATGCTGTCCACTGCTGATAATTCTAAATCATTTTTATTTTTTTTGGCCAAGAAGTTGGATTAAGCAGCATAAATAAAACAGCAAAGTGGAATTCCGAACTTGAGAAGAGAGTGAACAGATCGTTTTTAACGAAGCAGTTTGAAAAGTGGGTGTGAGTGCTATATTGCGCACTGGCTTCAAGTGGGAGCTGAACTGCGGGTACTGTGAAATTTGTCCCCTTTCTGTGAAAAGCAGAATCGGCCCAACGACACCAGAGTGCGAGAGGCACCATTAGTGCCTGTAAACATGATTCTTGCTGATGCTCCTTCTCAGCTCCATGCCTGTGTCGTTATAAACGGAATTGTAGAATTTCAGGAAGAAGCCATTCAGCCCATCGTGGCTCTGCCTGTTTTCTGAATTAAGCCCGGGAGGGCGCAGAGGAGATTTACTCAGATGACGGTGGGGACTTGAGTTGTGTGGGGTATTTCTCCTTCTAGCAGAGAAGGGTCATGTTCTATTAATCTGAGGAAAGATGAGAGTTTTTTTCTTAGGCAACTTGATTTTATGATGGAGAATGCACTGCCCAAGAGGGTGGTGGATGTTGATTCAACAGCAATTTTCAAAATACATTAGGATGCATATTGAAAAGGAAATATTTACAGGGCTACGGTTGAAGAGCAAGGGGATTGGGACCAATTGGGTGGCTCTTCAAAAGAGCCAGGGCAACCAAGATGGGTCGAATGGCCTCCTGTGCTGTATTAATCCTATCCACTTAGTTCCATCCCACTGACCTTTTACCGTACCATCAAACAAATGTTCATTCTTAATTATTTATTCATCTCACTTTTAAAAGCTGTTATAAATTCTCCTTCCTCGACTGTTTCTAGCCAGGGTTTGCTTATGCTAATGACCCTCTGCAATAATTTCAAAATAATTCCGAGCTGCTCTCTGCATTCCTCTTTATGGTGATCTGAGAATGGTCGCCGATTAGTGGAAATACTTTTTTATGACTTATCTTGACAAAGCCCCTTGCATCTGGCAGATCTATGAAGGTCCATGTCACAAAACTCTCTGGAATTACCCTTTGTGAACCTCTTCTATTTCTAAGAGTTTGACAGCCTTCCTAAAAGAGCATGCACCAATGATCTATCTGAGGGCGGCGAGCAGTTTTTATCAGGTCTCTGAAGTTCCCATTTTTCACAGGTCTTAATTCACCAACCCAACCTCTACAGCTAGCAACATTCAACAGGGGTAAATGTAGGTCTGACAACAATTATGTGCTTGTGTTTTGATAGAGTAATTCAAGCACAGCAGTTTCCAGTGGTACGGGGGGCATGAAGCAAAGGACACATTTAAGATGATTGACCACAGAACAAGAGGCAACATGAGGATTTTGTTTATTTTACACGCAAGCTGTTGTATCTGAAGTGCACTCTCCGAAAGGGTTGGAGGGAACGGATTTGATAATAACTTAAAAGGAAATTGGATTAATACTTGAAGAGAAAGAAGGGCGGAGTGGGGCGAATTGGAGTGACTCTTTCAAAAAGCTGGCACAGGCCAAGGGGCTGAACGGCCAGCCTCCTGTTCTGTATCATACCAAGAGTCAATGATGCACTCTTCCTGAGTTGAGGGTCACTGCCTGTGGTGTATATGGCTTTTTTTTGTTGGCTCTGTGACCTTTCATCTCGTCTTAGAGTGAGTGGCGATGATTCATTTTCTGCATACATGTAAGCGCATTAAACTGCAGTTTGATATTATTAGTACTGGTGCTCTGCAGCCTCCATTGTCAACTGCTTGCCGCCCTTGATATCGATGATTTCCTCAGTGCCTGCCAATTGAGGACACGAGTCGTAGCAAGGGCAGTTCAGTATTACGTGGGAGCTGTGTTAAATGAGATGGGACTGTGTTTGGCCTGTTCTTCGCATCCTCAGCTCTCACAGTCGACATGCTTTTGTGACCTTCCCTGTATGTGTTGCAAAGTGTATCTGAGAGAACAGTAACAGCCAGTGTGTGTATGTTTTTGGAACGTCCGAGTCAGGACGGTGTGCTTCCTGAACTAGTCAAAACAGGACTTGGGGATTTATTGGATGGTCATAAACATCAGCGTGCGTAAGCAAAATAACCCATGACAGGCTGCCTTGCGACAACATCGAAAAGCAGCAGGCATTGTAATATAACTTGAAACTGCCTTCATTGTGAGTTAATGAGAGTGAAATGGAGTACAATAGAACTGGATCACTGGAAATGCCTCGGTGGTAAGTACCAGCATTCTGTTACCAAGTAATTAATTATCGGGAGGAGCACTTTGCTGCAATTTCATTCTGTGATTCTCTCAGCGATGGCGAGAGTAAGTATGATTGCAGCTTGTCGGAATTGAGTTTTTTTGGTCAGTGATGCGCAGAATATCAGCGTCGTGCTTAAGGGAGAGAAACCCACAAAGATCGTGAAGCTGTTTGCTTGCTATGGAGTTTCCTTTGGGACACATTTCCCTGACCCTAATTCCAGAGATCTTAAGTGTTGTGTTTTTTGTAATTCTTACACTTTTACCTCGGAAAATAATATGAAATTAAGCTGTGGATGAATTTACAGTGTGATTAACAAGCTCCTTCCATTGTCATACCCATTATGGTGCAGAGTGGTTGGGTTGGAGGGTTTTTAGGTTTCTACTCCCTGGCGGGGGCTGTCACACTCATTCATCTACACCAGAGTCAACCTGGAGTCCAAGCTCTGGTCTCCATTTGCTGGGATTGGTTGGAGTGGGGTTTGACATCTGAGGGACAAGTAAATGTTTGTATTCAGAAGGAGTTGGGGATCTTGTACGTGAATCAGTGAAGTTAATATGCAAGTGCAGCAAGTAACGAGGAAGGCAATTGGTATATTGAATTTATTGCAAGGGGGGGGGGGGGTTCAGGATAAGAGTCAGGAAGCCGCGTAGGTCATATACAAGATTTTGGTGAGGTCACATCTGGAGTATTGGCAAAGGTTTGGTGGTCTTAACCTGATGATGGATATTCTTACTGTAAGAGCGTTGCAACAAAGATTCACAAAGTAGTTTCATGGATGGGAGAGATCAGGCAGAATTGAACAGAATGGATCGGAATTCTTTGGCAGTTGCTAGAGGCTGTTTCTCCTGACTGGAGAGACGAGAAGGGGAGTGGGGGGTGGGGGGGGGGGGGGGGGGGGGGGGGGGGGTCACAGTTTCTGTTTAACAGGATGGCAATATTGGCCTCAGATGAGGAGAAATTTCTTCAATCATAGGATTGTGATGCTCATTTATTGAGTCTATTCAAGGCTGAGATGGACAGAATATTTGGAACTGGCTTTGAAGGATATTGGAATGAGGTTCGAAATTTGGGGAGGTGGTGGCATAGTGGTACTGTCACTGGGTTAGTAATCCAGAGACCCAGGGTCCTGCTCTGGGATCCCGGGTTCAAATCCCACCACTGCAGATGGTGAAATTTGAATTTTATTTTAAAAATCTGGAATTAAAAGTCCATGAAAGCATTGCTGATTGTGGTAAAAACCCATCTAGTTCACTAATGTCCTTAAGGGAAGGAAATCTGCCGTCATTACCTGGTCTGGCCTACATATGACTTCAGACCCACAGCAATGTGGTTGACTTAACTGCCCCTCAAGGGCAATTAGTGATGTCCTTCTAGCCATGTCCCATGAACAAATATAGAAGCATTGAGGTGTGAGTTCAGCAATGATCAAGTGTTGGAGCAGGCTCAGTATTCTCTCTGGCATACTCCTATTTCCAATGTTCTTGGGGTGATCCTAGGTTTGAAATGGCTTACTATGAATTTCACAGTTTTCTTCCTGCATGTGTTCTCGCTATTTGAGCCAGGCGTCGGTTGTGGCTCATTGGGTAGCATATTCACTTTTAAATGTTTTGAGCTCCAGTTTCACTCCAGTGTCCCCAGCCCAGAGTCTTGACAGTGTCGTATCAAGGGAACCCTCCAACCCCCCAACCACCATCACCACCAAATCCCAGGGGGAAGTAAGTGGAGCAGGGGAGTTCTTGCTGGCATTCTGGATGATAATTAGTCCTCAGAAAACCCCACAACAGAGTACCTGTCATTGTCTTGCTTGTGGGACCTTGTGGTGCTCAAGCCGGCTGCTGCATCTCCTCAATTCGCACAGTGGCTAGATTTCAGAAGTACGTCATTGGCTGGAAAGCGCTGTGGGAGGTTCACTGGTTCTCTATAAATGCATATTCTTTAACTCCGGCTCAGATTCAGAACTGGAAATTAGATCTTAGCTGCTGCCTCACTCTATCCCGGATCTGCTGGAACTGTTACTTCCTGCTTTATCTTCTCTTGTATATTTTTTAACCTTGGTACAGTTCTACCCTGAGTCTTTGCCCTTCACCGACATTTTACTGTGTAGCAATTTCCCAGATTAGTTACAGTCTTGGGATTAATAATTGCAAGTTTAAATGAGCAGGGACATTAATTACAAACTGTTTGTAGCTGTTCTGAGCCTACATGTTCTTGCCACAGTGCAAGGTTAATTTTCACAAGAGTAGAGGATTACGTAAAGTATTCTGAAACATTTCAGACGTGGGAGTATTGGAGCAAGTTAAAATATTTGTATTTCTAAATTGTATTGAATTTTGTGCTGATCAAGCTAATGAATAGGCTCGTGAATGGAGAGCTTTCTGTTTTTACCGTGCATTATCAGGATCAAGCACTCCATGATCAGGCACAGAACGGAGTAGACCTTACTCAAAACTCACTTGCAGGGCAGCCATAGTATGGGTTGGGTGCTCCTTCTAAACTGCCTCGGAGCACTCTTGAACCAGAGATCGCAAACTTTCACGTGGAATCGAGCTCCTGACAGTACAATAGAGACTAGACTTATGACTATAGCAGTCACATACTAACGCAGGCTTTTGCCCCTTACTGCATCAACTACATATAATAAATATATCTGAAATTCCTACATTGATCACACTGGTAAATTTTGAAAGCCAGTACATCCTTCCGAAGGTGTGGTACCCACAACTGCTCGCTGTACTGAGTGTGGCCTAACTAAGACATGACCTTAATACACTTGTGTTCTAGTTCTTGAAATATGAAGGCCAGCCTTGGACTTGATTATTTTCTTTACCTTTGATGACATTTTAATTATTTGTGTGCATGGATCCTCAATTCTCTTTGGACTGCCTCTGGTTTCAGCTTGGTGCCATTTAAGAAAATCCTATTATATCTTTTGTTTAAGTGGATGACCTCACATTTGCCTACATTGAAATCTTATTTGCCGCAGTTTTTCTGATTCAGACGATCTTTCTTTTTATGCTTCCATCTACACTTATATTTGTGTCATTATTTGAACACAGCCCAGTCCATCACACGAACCCGCCTCCCATTCATTGACTCTGTCTACACCTCCCGCTGCCTGGGGCAAGCGGACAGGATAATCAAGATCACTCCCACCCGGCTTACTCACTCTTCCAAGTTCTTCCATCGGGCAGGAGATACAAAAGTCTGAGAACACGCACGAACAGCTTCTTCCCCAGATTCCTTTTTTTTCCCAATTAGGGGGCAATTTACCGTGGCCAGTTCACCTAGTCTGCACAGCTTTCGGTTGTGGGGGTGAGAGCAACACAAACATGGGGCGAATGTGCAAACTCTACGCGGACAGTGACCGGTGGCCAGGATCGAACCCGGGTCCTCGGCGCCCTGAGGCAACAGTGCTAACCATTGCGCCACTGTGCTGCCCCTTCCCCAGATTCCCAATTGACCATCTTATGGACTGAACTGATCACTCCACGCATCGTCTCTACTGATAGTGCTACACTCCGTATGCTTCTCCCGATGTCTGTGTCTATGTATTCACATTGTGTATTTATGCATGCCCTATATTATTCATGTGTGGAACGATCTGTCTGGACTGAATGCAGAACAATACTTTTCACTGTACCTCGGTACACATTTTCTTTTTTAAATTTAGAGTACCCAATTTGTTTTTTCCAATTAAGGGGCAATTTAGCTTGGCTAATCCACCTACCCTGGACATCTTTGGGTTGTAGGGGTGAAACCCACGCAGACACGGGGAGAATGTGCAAACTCCACAGTGACCCAGGGCCGGGATTGAACCTGGGACCTCGGTGCCATGAGGCAGCAATGCTAACCACTGCGCCACTGTGCTGCCCCTACCTTGGTACACATGACAAATCCAAATCAGTGGAGCATATACATCTGTGGCTTTTTGTCCCATTACCAAAATCGTTAATGAATGCAGTAAATATTTGTGACAGTGAAGCCATGAGACCATAAGACATAGGAGTAGAATTAGGCCACTCGGCCCTTCAAGTCTGCTCCGCCATTCAATCATGGCGTATATTTTTCTCATCCCCATTCTCCTACCTTCTCCCCACAACCCCTGATCCCTTTACTAATCAAGTACCTATCTATCTCTGTCTTAAAAACACGCAGTGGATTTTGCCTCCGCAGCCTTCTGCGGCAAAGTGTTCCACAGATTCACTACCCTCTGGCTGAAGAAATTCCTCCTCAGCCCTGTTTTAAAGGATCGTCCCTTTAGTCTGCGATTGTGTCCTCTAGTTCTAGTTTTTCCTACAAGTGGAAACATCCTACACGTCCATTCTACCCAGGCCTGTAAGTTTCAATAAGATCCCCCTCATCCTTCTAGAATCCTCAACCGTTCCTCATACGACAAGCTGTTCATTCCAGGGATCGTTCTGTCAACCTCTGGACCCTTTCCAAGGCCAGCACATCCTTCCTTTGTTACGGGGCCCAAAACTGCTCACAATACTCGAAATGGGGTCTGACCAGAGCCTTACACAGCCTCAGAAGTACATCCCTGGTCTTGTATTCTCTGGACATGAATGCTAACATTGCATTTGCCTTCCTAACTGCCGACTGAACCTGCATGTTAACCTTAAGAGAATCATGAACAAGGACTCCCAAGTCTCTTTGTGCTTCTGATTTCCTAAGCTTTTCTCCATTTAGAAAATAGTCTATCCCTAAATTCCTCCTTCCAAAGTGCATAACCCCACACTTTTCCACATTGTCTTCCGCCTGCCACATCATTGCCCACTCTCCTAGCTTGTCCAAGTCCTTCTGCAGCCGCCTTGCTTCCTCAATACTATCTGCCCCTCTCCAGATCTTTGTATCATCTGCAAACTTAGCATCATTGCCATCAGTTCCTTCTTCCAGATCATTAATATTTATTGTGAAAGCACTCCCTCTGCTGCCCTGTGTCAGCCTGGATTATGTACTCAGGAGTGGGTCTTGAAGCCCCCAAACATCTGACATTTGTCATTATGTAATTGAACCAGCCTGAAGCTCTGTCAGTTGGATTGTTAGTTGCTGGTGTAACTGGAGCTGCCGAGGAAAGGGCTCAGGTGACTCCAGGCTGTGTTAGCACTTTTAGCACCCTGGAGCAAACAAAATGTGGACTTTGTTCACTCGACCTTCAGACATGGTAACAAATTAACCTCTTGCTTTAAAAGTTGACGGGTGGGTTAACTTTTAGCTTATTTCCGTGCTACGGGCCATTGTTGAACAGATCACATGCATTCTGTTAAAAGGGATGTGTTGAATTCCTGAAATAAAGTGGCTATGCAGACTGAGCAGGAGATAGAATCCCTACAGTGCAGAATGAGGCCATTTGGCCCATCGATTCTGCATGGACCCCCCAAAAGCGCACCCTACCCAGGGTAATGGGGAGGCGGTGGTATAGTGGTGTTGTCACTAGACCTGTAATCCAGAGATCCAGGTTAATGATCTGCGGTCCTGGGTTCGAATCCCACCATGGCAGATGGTGAAATTTGAATTCAATGAAAATTTGGAATTAAAAGTATGATGACCACAAAACTATTGCCGATTGTTGTAAAAATCCATCTGGTTCACTCATGTCCTTCAGGCAAGAAAATCTGTCGTCCTTACCTGGTCTGGCCTACATGTGACTTCAGACCAACACAGCGATGCGGTTGACTCTTAACTGCCCTCTTCTGAAATGGCCAAGCAAGCCACTCGGGATGGGCAAATGCTGACCCATCCAGTGACATCCACATCCCAAGAATGAATTTTTAAAAAAAAGGTC
Organism: Scyliorhinus canicula; assembly: GCF_902713615.1. Lineage (NCBI taxonomy): Eukaryota > Metazoa > Chordata > Chondrichthyes > Carcharhiniformes > Scyliorhinidae > Scyliorhinus > Scyliorhinus canicula. The sequence goes on along the minus strand of NC_052148.1, from coordinate 13,995,566 downwards.
CACGCCTCCACCCTATCCCTGTAATCCCACCAAACCTTTTGGACTCTTAAGGGGCAATTTTATCATGGCCCATCCACCTAACCTGCACATCTTTGGACTGTGGGAGGAAATCCAGACAGACATGGGGAGAAAGTGCAAACACCGCACGGGCAATCGCCCAAGGGTGGAATCTAACCCGGGTCCCTGGCGCTGTGAGGCAGCAGTGCCAGCAGCATGCCACCCACCCGTGCCTAACCTGGATGCGCTCGGGGAGAAAAACATAGACGTGGTCTGAATAGAGAAAATGACCTAAGTGCCCTCTTTAAAAGTAATTGTTCCCCTCCAGTCTCTCTGATTCTACATTCCCTTCTCCACCATTGAAGCCCTTCTGAAAACATAGTGCTTTGAACAAGCTTTAGATCACTCCTTCCGATTACCTCCACTGCTTTTGCTGCTTTGTGTTTAAATCTGTGTGCAGTAATCTTGGGGTGGCTTTCCGTGTTACAGGCACTGTCGAAAATGCATGCTGCTGTTACCCAGTGAAGCAACACTGAAGCGACATGACCTAGAAAAGCAAGGCTGCAGGGGAACTCGCTGAACTGGGAAATCTATTCACATAAATTGTTCGCTGTGTTGACGGGTTCAAATCTCAAGAGGCACACATGAGCAATAAGAGAAGGGAGAGTAAGGGAAGTTAGCAGAATGAAGACCCATGAGATCAAAGAGACAGTCGTCACATGAATTCAGAATTGACTTAGGTTCAGAAAGTCATGGTGCATGTGTGTTTTTCAGACTGGAATGGTGTTGCCTAGGAGCTGGTATAATAATAATCTTTATTGTCACAAGTAGGCTTATATTAACACTGCAATGAAGTTACTGTGAAAAGCCCCTAGTCGCCACATTCTAGCACCTGTTCACGGAGGGAGAATTCAGAATGTTCAAATTATCGAACGGCCAAAGCACCCGGAGGAAACCCATGCAGACACTGGGAACGTGCAGACGCCACACAGACAGTGACCCAAGCTGCGAATAGAACCTGGGACCCTGGAGCTAGTGCTAACCACTCTGTACCGTGCCACCCCCCCCGGGGACCACTGCACATTTTGATGTATATGACTTAGTCTTGGGTGCACCGTGTCTAATTTAGAAGTATACTGATATAAAAATGAAAAAACTGAAAATCGCTTATTGTCACAAGTAGGCTTCAATGTGGGCCCCCCCCCCCCCCCACCCTCCCCAAACACACCCCCCACCCCACCATCTATGTGCCTCTGAAGTCGGTTTGCATACTCATCGTTTACTGCAGTTCCAAACTCCAGTTAGCACACAGCTAAATCGCTGGCTTTTAAAGCAGACCAAGGCAGGCCAGCAGCACGGTTCAATTCCCGTACCAGCCTCCCCGAACAGGCGCCGGAATGTGGCGACTAGGGGCTTTTCACAGTAACTTCACTGAAGCCTACTTGTGACAATAAGCGATTTTCATTTTTTTTTCATTTCATTTTGAAGGAGTGACAGGAGCAGAGACTTGGGGGTGTCAGCACACAAAGCTGTGATGGTGGCAGGTCAAGTTGAGAAATCTCTTGTTTAAAAAAATGCCTTATGGAATCCTTGACTTTATTAATAGTGGAAGAGTACAAAAGTGAGGAAGTTATGCTAAACCTTTGTAAAGCACTGATTACATCTCAGTTGGAGTATTGTGTTCAATTCTAAACACATTCTGAAGGATGACAAAGCTTTGAAATGAAATGAAAATTTGCTTATTTTCACGAGTAGACTTCAATTAAGTTACTGTTAAAAGCCCCTAGTTGCCACATTCCGGCGCCTGTCCGGGGAGGCTGGTACGGGAATCGAACCGTGCTGCTGGCCTGCTTGTCCTGTTTTAAAAGCCAGCGATTTAGCCCAGTGTGCTAAACTACACAGAGGGTGTGGAAGAGATTTCATAAATGCGGGGCTTTAGTTATATGAAGAGACTCGCAGAAGCTGGGGTTGTTCTCCTTAGAGCAGTGAAAGCACTGAGGAGATTTGATGGTGTTCAAAATTAGGATGTATTTTGATTAATAAAACCAGAATAAACTGCTTCTTGTGGCAGAATGGTTGAGAACACAGATTCTGGTTGAGAACACAGATTTAAGGTGGTTGGTAAAAAGGCCAGAGATTGTTGATGGAAATACAAACTTTCAACTGGATAAATACGTGAATACAAAAAGTTGCAAGGTTGGGAGTGGGAGTTTTGGGGGGGGAGAGGAAAGGGGGTGGGGGGGGGGGGGGGGGAGTGATTTCTGCTGCCTGTCGCGCGTCTGTTTTGTACAAGAAGATGTATAAAGTCAAAATAAGCATAGGAACCTCGTATTAGCACTTGCCTGCTTTGCTGATGAAAAGAAAAGCCTGTCACCACCACAGATATAATAATCCGTGCAACACTTCCCCTGCGGAACTCATAAACAGACAATTTTTTTACCAATAGTAAACGGGCGAGTTCCTATTTTCATACATCCTGGTATACAGTGTATCCTGTACAAATATTCTCTCCTGCGCAGTTCCACTCCGGAAAAGAGATATGACATATTTTTTCCTTTTGAGAACAAGACACAGATCCTTTTTTAACCCTGTGATTGCCTTTGATGCAACCAATGGGAGGACCAAACAGTTTTTGAGTTGGAGTCATTTTGCTGCAGGTACTTGGATGTTGTATTCTTTATGGCTGCGATGTCTCAGACTGGGATGCCCAGACTTCAGTGTCTGAGATTTACCTTTTCCAGTCTTTCCTAATAATATCTACCATTGCGGTCTCCCTAGGCCCAATACTGTCTATGGATAAAAAGAAGAAAATGCACTATTGTACAAAGATTTCTTCCTCGCAAGAATAAAAGCAAGTAGCTTTTTACAATGATCTGGTACTTTCATGGTTAACAGTTCCAGAATTTTAACCAAGTTTAATTAATCAAATTTCAATTCTCTACGACATGATGATTTGATGGGATTTAAACTCTTCTCCAGATCATTAATCCAACCCTCTGGATTACAAATCCTGTGATATAGCATGTGCTGCTGAGCCGTAAGTGGCAAAGGTTAATATTGTGCAATATTGGGTGGGATTCGTGTCCACACAGCAGCCTGTGTTTTACGACGGCATGAACGGGCTGCTGCCAGGACTAATTCTGGCTCCTACAGGGGGCCAGCACGCCGCTGAAGCGGTTCGTGCTGTTCCAGCTGCTGATCCCGGTGCGAACTGTGCGCCGCGGGATCCGTGCATGTGCAGTGGCGCTGATGCCAACGCGCACATGCGCAGTGGCCTCCTTCAAGGCACCGGCCCCGACGCAACATGGCGCAGGGCTACGGGGGCCGGCGCATACGAAAGGAGGCCCCCAACCAGAGAGGCCAGCTCGCTGATTAGTGAGCCCTGATCGCGGGCCTGGCCACATCCGAGCCCCCCCCCCCCCCGGCCGCCACCCGATGCTTCAACGCCGAGTTCCCGCCGGCTCAGAGCAGATTATAACGGTGCCGGTAGGACTCGGTATTTTTCTTACGGCCGCTTGGCCCATATGGGCTGGAGAATCAAGCGGTCCCCGACTGCTGCCGCACCAACTACGCCAACAGAGCCGATTCTCTGCTCTGCGATCGCAGAGGCCCGGTCGCGGGGATTCTCCGGCCCGGCCAAGGGCTGGGAGAATCCCGCCCATTGAGTTGGCACTTATTCTAGGGGTCCAGGATGTCTTTTATTTTTAACATGAATAAAAATTAAACCTGAATAAGTGAGGGCCGTTTTATGCTGTAGATCCTTACTGACTAGAAATTGGACTGAGACCAAAGGATGAAATCTTACAATAATGCAGTAAAGACTTCTTGTATTGCACAAGGCTTTTGCAGCGAACAGGGGCAGGTGGCAATTGTTACACTCAACCAGGGGTTACAGTGGAAGAATCCATCCAGTCTGATGTTTCAGGTTCAAAGTTAGTTTATTGAGAGACATTTCCATACAGCTCCGAACCCACAACAAGCTCTCATGCCAAGTGTTCCAGCTGACTGTATTTAGAGGGTAATCAATGTCACGTGTTTAACGAGCAATTTCCTTCACAAGGTAATTGACATACACAGTGAGAAACAATGCATTTGACAGAAGTTACATTTCATCAGCCTGATGTGGAGATGCCGGCGTTGGACTGGGGTGAGCACAGTAAGAAGTCTTACAACACCAGGTTAAAGTCCAACAGGTTTGTTTCAAACACGAGCTTTCGGAGCACGGCCCCTTCTGAAGAAGGAGCCGTGCTCCGAAAGCTCGTGTTTGAAACAAACCTGTTGGACTTTAACCTGGTGTTGTAAGACTTCTTACTGTGTTCATCAGCCTGGGCAAGGCAAAGTATCTAATTTAATTTCCATTGAATCATATTCTGAAGTTTCTATTTCTATTATATCATCACATAAAATTGACACATGCCATCCACGGAGAAAGTGTGCACTGCAATGCACTGACTCTGTGTTCACGCAGTATGCAGCAAGTGCACCGCAGCATATCATAGAGTATATAATCATTCAGCACAGAAAGGGACATTGCCCATTGCGTCAGTGCCAGTCAAAAACCACCGAACCATTCTTGCTCCATTTTCCAGCACTTGGCCCATAGCATTGTATGCCGTGGCATTGCAGGTGCACATCTAAATACTTCCGAAATGTCATGAGGGTCTCTGCCTCCACCACCCCCTCAGGCAGCGAATTCCAAACTTGTGTGCTGTTGGAGCTGCATTCAGCCAGGCAACTGGAGAGTATTCCATTGCACCCCTTTTATATAGTGGACAGGCTTTCTTTCTCCCTTTGTTCATGGGATGTGGGCAGCATTTATTGCCCATTCCAGGGGGTGGGGCAGTTCAGAGTCAACCACATGGGTCTGGAGTCACATGTGGGCCAGACCAGGTAAGGATGGCAGATTTCCTTCCTGAAAGGACAGTAGTGAACTACATGGATTTTTACAATTGACAATGGTTTCATGGTCATCATTAGATTTTTTTCCCCCGACAAAATTAAGAGAACCCAAAGCTGCTTTTTTCCAATTAAGGCCAGTTTAACGTGGCCAATCCACCTACCCCTGCATATCTTTGCGTTCTGGGGGTGAGACCCACTCAGACACGGGGAGAATGTGGAAACTCCACACGGACCATGTCCTGGGGCCGGGATTGGAACCGGATCTTCGGTGCCGTGAAGCAAAAGTGCTAACCACGGCGCCACCGTGCCGCCCCCATCATGAGACTTTTAATTCCAAATTTTTATTGAATTCAAATTCCACCAACTGCCCAGGTGGGATTTGAACCCAGGTCCACAAAGCATTACCCTGGGTCTCTGGATTACGAGTCCAGTGATAATACTACTACCCCACTGCCTCCCCTTGGAGGGGTTAGGTGGAGGGTTCTCTCAACAAAATTCATATGGCTTAGTCCAGTTCAGTTTCTGGTCAACAATAGCCCCCAGGATGCTGATCGAGGGGGAATTAAGTGATGGTCATATTGTTGAGTGTCATGGGGAGATGGTTAGATTCTTTATTGCTGGTGATGGCCATTGCCTGGCTTTTGAGTAGTGCCTCGTGTTACAGGCCTCATCAGCACAAGCCTGAAAGTTATCCAGGTCCTGCTGCATATCAGTACAGTGACGATTCACCAGAATGATATCTGGATTCCAGGTGTAAAAGTGAGGCGAGATTATACTCCCTGGGATTCTCAAACTGATTTAATGTGTTTTTGTTTCCAATTAAGGGACAATTTAGCGTGGCCAATCCACCTACCCTGCACATCTTTGGGTTGTGGGGTGAAACCCACGTAGACACAGGGGGGGCGGGGAAATGTGCAAACTTCACAGTCACCCAAGGCTGGAATTGGACCCGGGTCCTTAGTGCTGTACACCAGTGCTAACCACTGTGCCGCCTATTGGTCATTGTTGATGTTCTTTTTTATTTAACAAACAAATTTATTGCGGTATTTTAGGCATATAGAAAAAGTGACATTGTACAGGCCAAAGCAAAAAGAAGTCAAGACACAAATTACAAATTAAACATAGTGCAAACCACGGCTCTGTTCACGCACGGACCTGCCTCAATATCCCCCTACTCTACTCGAGGCCAAGAAAGCTTGCCATGTCCGATAGCCATACCTCAGCCCTCGGGGGCTTTGAGTCCCTCCATGCTCACAGTATTCGTCGCCGGGCTACCAGGGAAGCAAAGGCCAGAACGTCGGCCTCTCTCTCTCTTCCTGGACTCCCGGGTCCTCCGAAACTCCAAAGATTGCCACCTCCAGGCTTATTATCACCCCAGTTTTCAATACCCGGGTATGACATCTGCGAATCCCTGCCAATACCCCCTGAGTTTAGGGCACGAACAGAACATGTGTACATGGTTAGCCGGCCCTCTGGCGCATCTAGCACACTTGTCCTCCAGCCCGAAGAATCTGCTCATCCGGGCCACCGTCATGTGGGCCCGGTGCACGACCTTAAACTGGATCAGGCTGAGCCTGGCGCATGTTGCGGTCGTGTTTATTCTGCTCAGGGCTTCTGCACAAATACCGTCCTCCATCCCCCCCCCCCGCCCCAAAGCTCCTCCTCCCACTTAAGCTTTAGGTCTTCGGTCTGCATATCCTCAGATCTCATTAGCTCCTTGTAGACGTCTGAAACACTACCCTCTCCCACCTCTCCCCTAGAAACGACCCTGTCCTGCCTCCCCTTCGGCGGGACACGTGGGAAGGACGGCACCAGTCTGCGTACAGAATCCCTCACCTGCAAGTATCTAAAGTCGTTCCCTCTCGCCAGCCCAAACTTCTCCTCCAGCGCCCTCATGCTCGGAAAGCTCCCTTCGAGGAACAGATCCCCCATCCTCACAATCCCCGCCCTCCTCCACAGTCGATACCTCCTGTCCATGTTCCCCGGGGCAAATCGATGGTTGATGCAGATTGGGGTCCGCACCAATGCTCTTACCTCCCCCACAGGCCTCCTTCACTGGCCCCAGATCCGAAGAGCTGCCACCACTATCGGGCTGGTGGAGTACCATGCCGGCAAAAGTGGCAGAGGTGCCGTGACCAGGGCTGCCAAGCTAGTGCCCCTGCATGAAGCAGCCTCCATCCGCTCCCAAACCGACTCCGCACCCACCAACCATTTCCTTATCATCGCTATGTTGGCCGCCCAGTAATAGTTGCTGAAGTTCGGCAACGCCAGCCCCCCTTCTCCTCTGTTCCTTTCAAGCATCACCCTCTTCACCCGCTGGAACTCCCCTGCCCGTACTAATCCCAGAATATTCAGCCTCTTAAAGAAGGACCGCGGGATAAAGATGGGGAGACACTGAAAAGCAAACAAGAACCGTGGGAGAATTGTCATCTTAACCGTCTGCACCCTCCCCGCCAATGACAGCGGGAGCGCATCCCACCTCTGGACCTCCTCCCTCACTCGTTCCATCAGTTGGGACAGGTTGAGCTTATGCAACCTGCCCCAGTCCTGTGCCACTTGAATCCCCAAATATCGGAAACTCTCTCCTACTAGCCTGAATGGCAATCCCTTCAGCCTACTCTCCTGCCCCCTCGCCTGAATTACAAACAACTCGCTCTTAGCCATGTTCAGTTTGTATCCGGAGAACCGGCCAAATTCCCTCGGGGTTGCCATAATACCATATCATAAGAATTTTTCAAGATGGCGCCGGAGCGAGGCGACTCTCTGCAAGCTCTCCCCAACAGATCCAGTTTTTAACTTATACTCGTTCTTCCCATGTACTGAATGATCTGTTGAGCTGCTTGCAGATAAATACTTTTCACTGTACAATGCACACGTGACAATAAATAAATCCAATCCAATCCAATACCGTCCATTCCCACCATTGGGTCCGATACATATAACAGCAGATCATCCGCGCATACACTCTATGTTCCACTCCCCCCCCCCCCCCACCTTTCCAGCCCCAAGAAGCTCTCAGTGCAATTGCCAGCGGCTCTATGGCCAGCGCAAACAGAGGCGGGGAGAGAGGGCAGCCCTCTCTTGCCCCACGGTGCAGACTAAAGTAGTCCAATGTTGTCCTGTTCATCCTTGCACTCTCCTCCGGCGCCTGATACAATAGCCTAACCCAGTCGATGAATCCCGCCCCGAACCCGAACCGTCCCAGTACCTCCCACAGATAATGCCACTCGACCGGTCAAAAGCCTTTTCAGCATCCATGGCTACCACTATCTCCACCTCCCTACTCAGTCTGTCCTCCAACCCCTTCCCCACTCTTGGGAAGGTCAGTCTGTCCAGGAATCACCTCATCCCCCCCGGTCCCCCGGGTGGTTCCGAAGTGTATGTCATAATATACACACAAGTATATGATGGTGCACAGACAGGCAGTGATTGACACACAGGATGACCAATGAACACACAGGACACAGCAGCAAATCACCAGAATAGGATACGACCACTATAAAGCCAGAGGGCACTAGTTTTCCCGCTCTCTGGGGATCCAGCCTCTGAGACATTCAGAGCCCGTGAGCAACAACTAGAACATACACCATTTGGTAGTAAGATAGTCATGGTCAGGTTAGCCTCAGGTCTCCAGGCAACTCAGCATAGTGTTAACCCACAGTTAAAGTATGTATGATAGTTAACAGTTCAATAAAATCGAGTTGCATTTCTTCAAATGTTGGAAACCTGTCTCTCTCACTGCTGCAGTAAACGCAGTCCTCGCAGACCCAGCTTACCCAACACATCAGTGTACAGCTTCCTATAAAAGTCCCTAAAGACCTTGTTCAGCCCTGCTGGATCACCCACTAGATTACCTTCCCCATCCACTACCCTCCCTATTTCCCTAGCCGCTTCCCTCTTCCTCAGTTGCTGCGCAAGCATTCTACTGGCCATCTTCCCATGCTCATAAATCATGCCTTTTATCTTTCTGAGCTGCTCTACAGCCTTGCCTGTAGTCAGCACCCCAAACTCGGCCTGCAGTCTCTGTCGTTTCCTGAGTAACCCTGGCCTCGGGGATTCCGCGTAACTCCTGTCTGTTCTTAGAATTTCCTTAGTCAGTCGGTCCATCTCTGCCCTATCTGTCCTGTCCCTGTATGCCCGGATTGAAATCAGCTCCCCCTCACCACTGCCTCCAGTGCCTCCCAAAGCACTGCTGCCGAGACTTCTCCAGTATCGTTCACTTCCAGGTAATTCTGCATGCATCCTCGGCCTCTCACACACCGCCTCGTCCGCAAGTAGTCCAACTTCCAGCCTCCATGGTGGGCGCTGAAAGCTGTCCTTACAAAACTGCAGGTCTACCCAGTGCGGAGCATGGTCTGATATGGCAATTGCCGAATATTCTGCTCCCACCATTCCGGCCAGCAGGTCCCTACTCACCACAAAGTGGTCCATTCGGGAATACACCTTGTGGATGCGGGAGTAATACGAGAACTCCCTCGCCGTCGGCCGGCTAAATCTCCACGGATCTGCTCCCCACATTTACTCCATGAACACTCTCAGTTCTTTTGCCATCGCTGGCAACCTGCCTGTTCTTGAGCATGACCGGTCCAGACTCGGATCCAGGACTGTATTAAAGTCCCCGCCCATGATCAACTTTCGTGAGTCCGAGTCGGAGAACTTCCCAGGCATCCTCCTAATAAAATCCACATTCCATTTCATTTCATTTCATATCGTCCCAATTAGGGGCGTACACACTGACCAGGACTACTCTCACCCCTTCGTACTTACCCCTCACCATAACGAACCTGCCACCCCCATCCACGACTGTACCCTCCTCCTCAAATTGTACCCTTTTATTAATCAGGATTGCAACTCCCCCTCGCCTCAGTATCAAGCCTCGAATGAAAGACCTGACTGACCCAGCCTTTCCTTAACCTCACCTGGTCTGCCACTTTCAGGTGCGTCTCCTGCAACAAGACTATGTCCGCCTTCAGAACCCGCAGATGCGCAAACACACGCGCCCTCTTCACTGGCCCGTTTAACCCTCTAACATTCCAGGTGATCAGCCTGGTTGGCGGGCACTTCGCCCCCCCCCCCCCCCATTGCCGATCAGCTATCCCCTTTCCTTGGCCAGCCCCCCAGCCATGTGTCGCGCTTCCTCTGGCCCGCCTCCTGACCGGCTCCACCCATGTCTCCCACCCATTGTTCCCAGTCACCCCTCCCCGACCCCTCCACACCACTTCCCCAGATCAGCCCTACTTAAGCAAACACTCTATACAAGTCATAAACGACCCCCACAATAGCACAATTCAAGTGAAACAAGAAAAACAGAGATAAGAAATAACAGGCACTCTTCAGTCCTTCCCATACAGACACAGACAAAGATTGCACAAAGTTCCCCTGAAGCATCCATTTTAACCCAACCGTTTTAACAGTTCTCTTTATTAATTCCCCCCCAGCCAAACTCCAACTAAGCAAAGAGCCCAAACAGGAAATATTCAGGAAAACCACGCAAAAACAAGAAAAAAATGATACATCCCAAAACGGGAGAGACACCACATATACGTAAAAGCTCTAACATGAGTCCAAACGTCCTCAGCTCAGTGCCAGCCCTTGCTTCTTAACAAAGTCCATCGCCTCTTCAGGTTCCTCGGAATAGCGGTGCTGACCCTTATACGTAACCCACAGTCGCGCCGGAAAAAGCAGCCCGAATTTCACCTTGTTTTATACAGTATCTCCTTCACCTGCCTGTAGCCTCCCCTCCTCTCGGCCACCTCCGCGCTCAAATCTTGGTACACACGCAGGGTGGTATTGTCCCAAATACAGCTTTGTGTGCTCTTTGCCCATTGCCGCACCCGTTCCTTGTCCAGGTACCTGTGAAAGCGCACCACCATCGCTCGTGGGGGACCCCCTTGTCGCGGCTGCCTCACCTGCACTCTGTGTGCCCCGCCCCGTCCACCACCGGCGGGCGCGGGAACACCTCGTTCCCCAGCAACTTCTGAAACATATCCTCCACATATGCGGCAGCGTCTAGCCCCTCTGCCCCCTCCGGGAGGCCCACGATTCTCACGTTCTGCCGAAGAGATCTGTTTTCCAGGTCCTCCAGCCTTTCCAGAAGCACTTTTTGCTGGTCCCTCAGCCTCCGAATCTCCACATCTGCCATTGTTTGAAAGTCAGCCTGCTCCTCCACTGACTTCTCCAACTGCTGGAGCTTCTCAGTCTGATCATCCAACCTTTTTCCCATCCGATCAATCGACTTCTGAAGCAGCTCCAAGTTGTCACGCTTCAAAGCCAAAAAGCACTCCTGTATAGTCTGCAGCAGCTGCTCCATTGTGGGCTGGGCTGTCGGCTCCTTGCTCTGAACACCAGCCATGTTGGTCCATCTCACAGCCTCCACTGTGCCCTTACTCGACCACTTCTTCTGCAGTTTACGGTCCCTCCAACTTCTTAGGTCCATACAATTCTGTATGAGTCCTGTGCCTGAGTAATATTGCTTTCCAGTTCCGCGCTCAAAAGCACAAAAAGGTCGGGGGAAAAGGTCCAAAAGTCCGACCGTAATGGGAGCCACCAAATGTGCGACCTACTCCCTCATAGCCGCCACCGGAAGTGTCATTGTTGATTTTCGATCGGAGAATGAAAATAAGAGATTCTTGTTGATCAAGTGTCGAGGAGTAATGGTGGGTATATGAAATGAAGATCACACATCAGCCATAATCTCACTGAATAGCGGCACAAACATGACGGGTTAAATGGCCTCCTCCTGTCCCCAAACTCAATCTCTCCTGCTCCGTGGCCAAAACTTGAAAAAGCTTAAATCTTTCTATCTGCTGCAGACATGTAAGTTATTGTTGGGCTGGAAATTGCACCTCGCAATTCACTCCTTCCACTCTGCAGTCCACCAACTCTCACAGTAAGGAGGGGACCAAAACATTGAGCGTGATCGACCGGTCATTTGGAAACTCGTATCCAGCTGGTCCAAAATTGGCTGAGTGGCAGGAAGCAGAGGGTGATGGTCGAGGGATGTTTTTCTAACTGGAAACCTGTGTCCAGTGAGGTCCTGCAACAATGTGGATGTTTCAGCAGCACATGGACTGCAGAGGTTCAAGAAGGCAGCCCACCACTACCACCTTGAGGGCAATTGGGGATGGGCAATAACTGCTGGCCGAGCCAGCCAAGCACACGTTCTCTGAAAGAATTTTAATAAAGCCATGGTGACAAGAGTAGGAAACCCGGTCACGAGAAGGGTTTAAATTTAATTAGGAGGAAATATCGAATAGCCTGTTGGTACTTAAAGTTGACAAGGCACCAAGACCGGATGAGATCCAACCAGGGATATTGAAAGAAGTGTGTGAAAATTGCTGGGGCACGGGCCATAATCTTTCAGTCTTCCCTGGACTTGGGAGAAAGCAGAGGATGAGAGGATTGCAGACATCGTATCCCTGTTCAAAACAGGTTATAAGGATAAGCCCAGTAATTGCAGACCAGTCAGTTTAACCTCCGTGGTGGGGAGGTTCCTGGAAACAATTATTTGGGATAGAATTAGTAGTCACGTGCAAAAATGTGGATTGACGAAAAAAGCCAGATTTCTAAAGGGGAAATTGTGTTTAACTAACTTGGTTTTTGATGAGGTAAAGGAAAGGCTTTAGACAAATTTGGCAGGGGGATGGGACACAGAATAGATGTACAGTTGGAAGCGAGGTTCAATTAAATATAGAAGAAAAACTAGGTCAGTCCAGCAGACACAGAAGACTTGGGCGTGATAAAAGAGGATTGGAAGGCTAAATTACGTCTGTTCTAATGCAAGGAACCTGTCTGGTAAGTGTCGATCAGTAAGTGGCAGTATGATATTGTTGCAGTCACTGAGACATGGTTAAAAGGGCACGACTGGCAACTCAATTTTCCAGGGTACAAACGTTTCAGGTGTGCTAGGAAGGGGCAGGGTGCAAGAGAGGAGGGGGGCGTTGCATTATTGATGAAAGAGACCATTACTGTAGTAACAAGGGAGGATGTCTCAGAAGGCTCTTCATTGAGCCATATGGGTGCAGCTTAGTAATAAAAAATGGCCCATCACTTTGATGGAAATATACTACAGGCCTCCCACTGCCAGAGGGAGATAGAGGTGCAGATATGTAGAAAAGTCACAGCGAGGTGTGAGAGGAATAGGGTTATAATAGTTAAAGCAAGCTGAAAGAGGAAATGCCGGAAAATTTAAGCAGGTCTGGCAGCATCTGTAGGAAGAGAAAAGAGCTAACGTATGAGTCCAGTGACCCTTTGTCAAAGCTCAAAGGTTTACAGTAGTCAGGATTTTAGCTTTGCCAATATTAACTGGAATCGCCTTAGTGTGAAAAGATGTGGTGGAGTGGAATTTTTCAAGTGCACCCAGGAAATTGTTTTGTGCTAGTATGTAAATGGGATTACTACTAGACCTAATCGGAGGAAACAAAACTGTGGACGAAGTGTCAGTGGACGAGCATTTTGGCGATAGTGACCATAATTCAGTAAGTTTCAAAGCCATTACGGAAAGGGGTAAGGATACTCAGAAATCAAATGTCTGAACGGGGAAGGCCAATTTCAATGTCATTAGACAGGGCCTGGCAAATGTAGACTGAGAACAGCTAATTGCAGGTAAGTCTTCGTTTGGAAAGTGGGAGTCTTTTAAAAGTGAAATAGTGAGAGTTCAAGGCCAGCGTGTTCCTGGAAGAGTGAAAGGAACCGTGGACGTCGGGGGATATTGAGGGTTTGATGAGGGGAAAAAAAGGAAGCCTATGGTCGGTGTAGAACATTGGCAGATAGGATTAAGGAAAACCCCAAGGCATTTTATAAATATAGTAAGAGCATGAGGATGACCAGGGAAAGAGTTGGGCCCATTAGGAACCAAAGGGGCAATCTGTAGCTCCTGAGGACGTGGGCAAGATCTTAAATTAATATTTTTCATCTGTATTCACGAAGGAAAAAGACATTGATAGCTGCAGATTTCAGTTGGGACGGTGAAGTGCCAGAGCATGTTAAGATTAATAGTAATTAAAGGCCAGTTAGTCTAATGTCAGTGGTAGGGAAATTATTGGAAAAAATTCTGAGGGACAGCATTAATCAACACTTGGAAAGGCAGGGATTGATCCTATGGAATGTGATTGTAATACATGTACAGCCTGTCATTCCTATGGAATGGGATAGTAATACATGTTGTTCCTATGGAATGAAACAGGAATACATGTATTGCTTGCCGTTCCTATGGAATATGACAGTAATACATGTATTGCTTGCCGTTCCTATGGAATGAGAATAATACATGCACTGACTGCCGTTACCGTATAATTAAAAAAAAAATTGTTTACTGGGTATGGACGTTGCTGGTTAGACCAGCATATATTGCCCATCCCCAGTTGCCCTTCAGAAGGTCGTGGTCAGTTGCCTTATAGAACTGCTGTAGTCCTGGAGGTGTAGGTACACCCACAGTGCTGTTGGGGAGGGTTACAGGATGGTGCCCCAGTGACAGTGAAGGAACAACGATATATTTCCAAGTCAGGGTGGTGAGTGACTTGGAGGGGAACCTCCAGGTGGTGGGGTTCCCAGGTATCTGCTGCTCTTGTCTTTCTAGATGGTAGTGGTCGTGGGTTTGGAAGATGCTGTCTGAGGAACTTGGTGAGTTACTGCAGTGCATCTTGTAGATGGTACACACGGCTGACACTGCTTGTCGGTGGTGGAGGGTTTGAATGTGGAAGGGGTAGCGATCAAGCGGGCTTCTTTGTCCTGGATGGTGTTGAACTTCTTGAGTATTGTTGGAGCTGCACTCACCCAGGCAAGTGAAGAGTATTCCACTGCACTGCTGACTTGTGCCTTGTAGATGATGGACAACCTTTGGGTGATCAGGAGGTGAGTTACTCACCATAGGATTCCTAGCCCAAGAGAAAATGCTGGAAAATCTCAGCAGGTCTGGCAGCATCTGTAGGGAGAGAAAAGAGCTGACGTTTCGAGTCCAGATGACCCTTTGTCAAAGCTTTGAGATTTGCTCCAATCAGCTGAGCGGTTTCCTCCTGATTCCCATTGATTCCAGTTTAACTGGGGCTCCTTGATGCCATACAGTCAAATGGGTGACACGGTAGCACAGTGGCTAGCACTGTTGCTTCATAGCGTCAGTGTCCCGGGTTCAAATCCCGTTTGGGTCACTGTCTGTGCGGAGTCTGTACGTTCTCCCCATGTCTGTGTGGGTTTCCTCCGGGTGCTCCGGTTTCCTCCCACAAGTCCCGAAAGACGCGCTGTTGGGTGATTTGGACATTCTGAATTCTCCCTCAGTGTACCTGAACAGGTGCTGTAGTATGATGATGAGGAGATTATCACAGTAACTTCACTGCAGTGTTAATTTAAGCCTCTTTGTGACACTAAAATGTTATTGTTATTATTAAGGCGCAACTTCCCAGGAATGAAAGGTGTAGCCATCAGGGATGGCCACTTACAAAGGGAAACATGGCCACTTGCAGCGAATCATGGGAAATATGGCCAGTGCAGGATCCAGATGAACTCAGAGCTTAAGTGTATATTGGCCACTAGTTAACCAGACACTATCGAAACCCCCAGCCGATTTGTATTCTAATAGCCCATTTCCCCAGAACAAAAGACTTGTACTTGGGTATCAGATACAGATACAGACTCATTGGTGCCACTCCCTTCACCCAGGAAACCCAAACAGCCAAGGTCAATGACCGCTCAGGACATGCCCAGCCATCAAGGTACCTGCCCCTTTATTGGATCAAATCGAAGGCAATAATCGAAGCCAGCCGAATTATTGGGTCCAAAGCTAAGGACCACCCAAAAGAGCGCGAAACCCCCGAAGGATAAAAAGAGACACTGCCATGTGTTCAGTCTCTTTTGGCCCCAGCCTACGCCTAAAACCAATTGCAGCATCACAACCAGAAGCAAGTTCAAGACCAACGATCGCTACCGGACGGATGAGCCCAGCAGAAACTAAGTCACTTCCCCAGACCCAGCCACGCAAGTTCTGAACAAAGGCCTTGTTCCTCTGCATAAAACCGGGTGCCTGAAGTTAAGTACAGGTTGTTTTAGTGGGAGGTGTAATTTAGCTTGTAGTGTTTTATGTTGCATGTCGAAGTAATTCTTGCGTGTAAATAAACTATCATTGAACTTGAACTAACTAACTGGTTGTGTGGTCTTTGATCGATATCCGGTAAAGCCTTGTGGTGATATCATTTGATACCTGGCGACTCTGGAAAGCAATATCGTCATTAATAACTATCAGTATCCAGTTAAAAAGAGCAACATTATTGGCGTCTCCGATGCGAATTGGCAACAATGGAAATTGGTCTTATGGTCTTATGGACTAGGGGCTTTTCACAGTAACTTCATTGCACTGTTAATGTAAGCCTACTTGTGACGCTAATAAAGATTATTATTATGTTGCCTTGATGTCAAGGGCAGTCACTCTCACATCACCTCTGGCATTCAATTCTTTTATCCACGTTTGAACCAAGGCTGTAATGAGGTCAGGAGCTGAGTGACCCTGGCAGAACCCAAACTGAGCGTCCGTGGGCAGGTTATTGCTGAGTAAGTGCCTCTTGTTAGCACTGTTGATGTCTCATAGTCATAGAGGTTTACAGTATAGAGACAGGCCCTTCGGCCCAACTTGTTCATGCCGCCCAGTTTTTACCACTAAACTGGTCCCAATTGCCTGCATTGGCCCATATCCCTCTCTATCCATCTTACCCATATAACTGTCTAAATGCTTTTTAAAAGACAAAATTGTACCCATCTCTATTACTGCCTCTGGCAGCTCGTTCCAGACGCACCACCCTCTGTTTGGAAAAAACTGCCACTCTGGATCTTTTTGTATCTCTCCGGTAGCACAGTGATTAGCACTGTGGCTTCACAGCGCCAGGGTCCCAGGTTCAATTCCCCGCTGGGTCACTGTGCGGAGTCTGCACGTTCCCCCCGTGTCTGCGTGGGTTTTCTCCGGGTGCTCTGGTTTCCTCCCACAAGTCCCAAAAGATGTGCTGTTAGGTGAATTGGACATTCTAAATTCTCCCTCTGTGTACCCGAACAGGCGCCGGAATGTGCAGACTCGGGGCTTTTCACAGTAACTTCAATGCAATGTAAGCCTACACGACGATAAAGATTATTATTACCGTAAACCTATGCCCTCTAGTTTTAGACTCCCCTACCTTTGGGAAAGGATGTCCATGTAGACAACATCCACTGCCCTACCTGCATCAATAATCTTTATGACCTCCTCAAAAACCTCTATCAAGTTAGTGAGACACGCCCTCCTCTTCACAAAACCGTGCTGCCTCTTGCTAATACGTCCACTTGCTTCCAAATGAGAGTAGATCCTGTCTCAAAGAATTCTGTCCAGTAATTTCCGTAACACTGACGTAAGGCTCACCGGCCTGTAGTTCCCTGGATTATCTTTGCTACCCTTCTTAAACAAAGGAACAACATTGTCTGTTCTCCAGTTCTCCGGGACATCACCTGAAGACAGTGAGGATCCAAAGATTTCTGTCAAGGCCTCAGCAATTTCCACTCTTGCCTCCTTCAGTATTCTGGGGTAGATCCCACCAGGCCCTGGGGACTTATCTACCTTAATATTTTTCAAGACGCCCAACACCTCGTCTTTTTGGATCTCAAAATGTGACCCAGGCTATCTCCACGTCCTTCTCCAGACTCAACATCCACCAATTCCTTCTCTTTGGTGAATTCTGATGCAAAGTATTCATTTTGTACCTCGCCCATTTCCTCTGGCTCCACACATAGATTCCCTCGCCTATCCTTCAGTGGGCCAACCCTTTTCCTGGCTACCCTCTTGCTTTTTATGTACATGTAAAAAGCCGTGGGATTTTCCTTAACCCTATTTGCCAATTACTTTTCGTGACCCCTTTTAGCCCTCCTGACTCATTGCTGAAGTTCATTCCTCCTTTCCTTGTATTCCACACAGGCTTCATCTGTTCCCAGCCTTCTAGCCCTGACAAATGCCTCCTTTTTCTTTTTGACGAGGCCTACAATATCTCTCATCCAAGGTTCCAGAAATTTGCCATATTTATCCTTCTTCCTCACAGGAACATGCCAGTCCTGAATTCCTTTCAACTGACATTTGAAAGCCTCCCACATGTCAGATGTTGATTTACCCTCAAACATCCGCCCCCAATCTAGGTTCTTCCTAATATTGTTACAATTAGCCTTCCCCCAATTTAGCACATTCACCCTAGGACCACTCTTATCCTTGTCCAGCAGCACTTTAAAACTTACTGAACTGTGGTCACGGTTCCCGAAATGCTCCCCTACTGAAACTTCTACCACCTGGCCGGGCTCATTCCCCAATATCAGGTCCAGTATAGCCCCTTCTCTAGTTGGACTATCTACATATTGTTTTAAGAAGCCCTCCTGAATGCTCCTTACAAACTCTGCCCCGTCCATGCCCCTAGCACTAGGTGAGTCCCAGTCAATATTGGGGAAGTTGAAGTCTCCCATTACAACAACCCTGTTGCTTTTACTTCTTTCCAAAACCTGTCTACCTATCTGCTTCTCTAGCTCCTGCTGGCTGTTGGGAGGCCTGTGGTAAACCCCCAACATTGTGACTGCACCCTTCTTACTCCTGATCTCTACACATATAGTCTCACTACCCTCTGAGGTGTCCTCCCGCAGCATAGCTGTGATATTTTCTCTAACCAGTAGTGCAACTCCTCCACCCCTTTTACATCCCCCTCTATCCCGCCTGAAACATCTGAATCCTGGAACGTTTAGCTGCCAATTCTGTCCTTCCCTCAACCAGGTCTCTGTAATGGCAACAACATCATAGTTCCAAGTGCTAATCCAAGCTCTAAGTTCATCTGCCTTACCCGTTATACTTCTTGCATTAAAACATATGCACTTCAGGCCACCAGTCCCGCTGTTTTCAGCAACATATCCCTGTCTGCTCTTCCTCACAACCATACTGGCCTTATTCCTTAGTTCTCCCTCAATTTTTTCACCTTCTGACCTATTACTCCGGTACCCACCCCCTGCCATACTAGTTTAAACCTCCCGTGTGACTCTAGCAAACCTCGCGGCCAGGATATTTATGCCTCTCCAGTTTAGATGCAACCTGTCCTTCTTATACAGGTGACACCTGCCCCGGAAGAGCTCCCAGTGGTCCAGATAACTGAAACCCTCCCTCCTACACCAGCTGTTTAGCCACATGATTAGCTGCACTATCCTCCTATTTCTAGCCTCAATGGCACGTGGCTCAGCGAGTAATCCCGAGATTACAACCCTTGAGGTCCCGTCTTTTAACTTTCTGCCTTGCTCACTGAACTCCTGCTGCAGGACCTCATCCCCCTTCCTGCATATGTTGTTAGTACCAATATGTACCACGACCTCTGCCTGTTTGCCCTCCCCCTTCAGGATGCCGGCTACCTGTTATAAGACATCCTGGACCCTGGCACCAGGGGGCAACATTTCCGTATATATTTGCTCCTAAATATCCCGATGACTATTTGGAAGCCTGTTGTGTAATCCTATCAAAGTGATCTCACCCCTCTTATTTTTCTGTTCTACCCATATAGACTCACTGGACAAATCCTTGGATCTATCCCCTCTCAGTACTGTCGTGATATTCTCCCTAATCACAAACGCAACTGCCCATCCTCTCTTACCTCCTGTTCTTTCTTTCCTATAGCATCTTTATTCTGGAACATTGAGCTGCCAGTCCTGCCCCTCCCTTAGCTGTGTTTCAGTGATAGCCCTCCTACCCTCTGTCTGGTGGTCACCCATTTCCTATCCCTCAGTAATTCTGTGACCAACTCACTGAACATGCTATCTACGACTTCCTCAGCACCGTGAATGCTCCAAAGTGAATCCATCCGCAGCTCCAGAGCCGTCAAGCTGTCTAACAGGAGCTGCAGTTGGACACACTTATTGAATGTGGAGGAGCCAGGGATACCAAAAGAGTCCCTGAATTCTCACATCGCACAAGAGGAGCGTGACATTGGTCTGGGATATCCGACCATGGCTTAATCCTTAAGGTAACTTGCAACAACAACTGCAATGCCAAGAGAAAAAGAGAAAAAATAAAAGAAAAACAACTTACCAGTCACCAGCCAATCACTTATCTGCTGGCTGTGACGGTATGGTTCAATGTCTTTCTACCTCTCACTCGCCCTCGAGCCTCCTTCGTCGATCCACCGATCCATTACACCCGATGATGACAGCTCCAAATTCTCAATATCCTCACTCTGGCTGACTGGTCATGCGCAAGATGATGGTGGGGAGTAGATTGATAGGGCGGTAATTGACTGGGTTGGATTTGTCCTGTCTCTTGTGTACAGCTGTACTGGAATAGCTTGGCAAGGGGTGCGTCAAGTTCTGAAGCATAACTCTTCAGTACTGTTGCCGAGACACTGTCCGGGTCCATACAGTAGCCTTTTCAATATCCAGTGTCTTCTGCAGTTTCTTGATATCAAGTGCAGTGAATCATATTGGCTGAAGCCTGTCATCTGTGATGCTGGAGACCTCCGGAGGAGACCGAGAGGGATCATCCACTCGGCACTTCTGGCGGAAGATTGTTGCGAATGCCTCAGCCTTGTCTTTTGCACAGATATATGGGACTCCTCTGTCATTGGGGATGGGGATATTTGTGGAGCGTCGTCCTCCAGTGAGTTGTTTAATTGTCCACCACCATTCATGGCTGTATGTGGCATGACTATAGAGTTTAGATCTGATGTGTTCGTTGTAGAATCGCTTAGCTCTGTCTATTACTTGTACAATAGTAGTCCTGTGTTGTAGCTTCACCAGGTTGACGCCTCATTTTCAGGTATTTCTGATGTTGCTCTTGGAATGCTCTCCTGCACTTTTTATTGAACCAGGGTTGGTGGTAATTGTAGAGTGGGGGATATGCCGGGCCATGAGGTTGCAGATTGTGGTTGAATACAATTCTGCTGCTGATGGTCCACAGCGCCTCTTGGATGGCCAGTCTTGAGTTGCTAGATCTGTTTGAAGTCTATCCCATTTACCACGATGGTAGTGCCACACAACAGGATGGAGGGTATCCTCAATATGTTAACAGGACTTTGTCTCCACAAGAACTGTGCGGTGGTTACTTCTACCGATACTGTCATGGACAGATGCATCTGCAGCAGGCAGGTTGGTGAGGGTGAGGTCAAGAATGTTTTGTCCTCTTGTTTGTTCCCTCACTACCTGCAGCAAACAGCTAAGACATTGAAGTCCCCACCCAGAGCATATTCTGCAGCCTTGCCACCCTCTGTGCTTCCTCCAAGCGGTGTTCAACATGGAGGAGTACTGAATCATCAGCTGATGATGGCCGGTACGTGGTAATCAGCAGGAGGTTTCCTTGCCCATGTTTAACCTGAAGCCATGAGACTTCATGGAGTCCACAGTCGAAGTTGAGGCCCTCCAGGGCAACTCCCTCCCAACTGTATACCACTGCTGCCACTTCTGCTGGATCTGTATTGCCAGTGGGGCAGGACATACCCTGTCGTTCCGTTGGAATATGACAGTAATACATGCATTGCCTATTGTTCCTATGGAATATGACAGTAATACATGCATTGCCTATTGTTCCTATGGAATATGACAGTAATACATGCATTGCCTGTTGTTCCTGTAGAATGGGACAGTAACACATGTATTGCCTGTGTTCCTATGGAATATGACAGTAATACATGCATTGCCTGTTGTTCCTGTAGAATGGGACAGTAATACATGTATTGCCTGTTGTTCCTATGGAATATGACAGTAATACATGCATTGCATGTTGTTCCTGTAGAATGGGACAGTAATACATGTATTGCCTGCCATTCCTATGGAACGAGACACTCATACATGTATTGCCTGTTCCTGTAGAATATGACAGTAATACATGTATTACCTATTGTTCCTGTAGAATGGCACAGTAATACATGTATTGCCTGCCATTCCTGTGGAATGAGACACTCGTACTTGTATTGTCTGTTGTTCCTGTAGAATGGAACAGTATTACATGTTTTGCCTGGTGTTCCTATGGAATGTGACAGTAACACATGTATTGCCTATTGTTCCTATGGAATATGACAGTAATACATGCATTGCCTGTTGTTCCTGTAGAATGGGACAGTAATACATGTATTGCCTGCCATTCCTATGGAACGAGACACTCATACATGTATTGCCTGTTCCTGTAGAATGGGACAGTAATACATGTTTTGCCTGCCGTTCCTATGGAATGAGACAGTGATATATGTATTGCCTGTTCCTGTAGAATGGATTAGGGGTTATGGGGAGAAGGCAGGAGAACGAGGATGAAAAAATATCATGATTGAATGGCGGAGCAGACTCGATGGGCCGGGTGGCCTAATTCTGCTCCTAGGTCTTGTGGTGTTGCCTGTTCCTGTAGAATGGGACAGTAATACATATGTTACCTGCCATTCCTACGGAATGAGACAGCAATACATGTATTGCCTGCCATTGCTATATGTGAAGACATTTTATGCATTGCCTGCCCTCCAACAGTCATCAAGTCTTTACAGCATGAAAGGAGGCCAGTTGGCCTATTGAGTCCATGCTGGCTTTCTGTGGAAAAAATTCAATCATAGAATTTACAGTAGGAGGCCATTCGGCCTATCGAGTCTACACCAGCCCTTGAAAGAGCATCCTACTTAAGCCCACACCTCCACCCTATTCCTGTTACCCAGTAACCCCATCTCTCCTTTTTGAACACTGAGGGGCAATTTATCATGGCCCAATTACCTAATAACCTGCACATCTTTGGACTGTGGGGAGGAAACCAGAGCACCCGGAGGAAACCCACCCAGACACGGGGAGAAAGTGCAAACTCCACACAGACACCCGAGGCCGGAATTGAAGAAACACAAGACACTATGCATTTTACTAACTTTCAATATCTAGCAACCTGCAAAGAATTATGCACAGGAACCCACAGCTCCCTCTGCCCCTTGAGACTCTTTTGGTCTGTGCTATATCGTCTGTAATCCCACTCTCTATCCTTTTCCAAATGTATTACCTCACTTCTTTTAAACTGCCACTAGTCTTCCCATTCTGGTAAGCTGTCAATATGTCTTGTTGCAGTCAATTGGTATCGTCCTCAAAGTCGGCCAAGCTTCAAATCATTGGTAAATTTTCAAATGCATGCATGCCCTGCTGGTTGCTGTTGGTTGGGACAGTTTGGGCAGGAATGGATGTATTCCGCTTGCCAGTTTCTGTACGATGGGACTGTGCTACTTGAACCAAGTTGAAGTGTCCACCTGTGCGTGTGCGCTCCTTGTCCACCTGGCTTGCAAACAGAATTGGGGAGCTGACTGTTTGGTTTTGGAATGGTGAGTCAGTGCAGGAGGTTAATATCACTGCCTCACGTTACTCATGCGATTTAAGGGTCTGCCATGATCGTGTTGAATGGCAGAGCAGCTCAAAGGGACAAATGGCCTACGCCTCTTATGGAAGATACCATGCTCAGTTCCTGCTGTGTGTTTGTGATAAGTTGACACTCGGCAGGGCCGGCATGTGGCACAGTGGTTAGCGCTGCTGCCTACGGCGCTGAGGACCCTGGTTTGAATCCCAGCCCTGGGTCATTGTACATGTGGAGTTTGCATATTCTTCCCGTGTGTGCGTGGGTTTCGCCCCCACAACCCAAAGATGTGCAGGTTAGGTGGATTGGCCACGCTAAATTGCCCCTTAATTGGGAAAAAAATAATTGGATACTCTAAATTTTTTTTTTTTAAAGTTGACACTCAGCAAGATGGACAAGGATTAGATTCTGCTGAGTTACTGCTGTTGACAGCCATCTCTTCTATGCCATCTATTCTGTGATGTTACCTGCTGAACCCTCTTTCCTCATCCAAGGAGGCATGGCCTGCTTAGCTCACCCTGAGGTTGAGTAGTGTGCTGATACTATCAAAGAGAAAGAAGCCTTGTGTTTAAGCATTGTCTGCTTAAGGTTTCGTCGCGAGATGCTTTACAGTCAGTAACTTGCTTTTGAAGTGTTTTGGAGGCAGGTATGGCAATCGGAGCAATGTTGGGCACCTGGAGAACTCTGCTTCTCTTCAGATCATGAGTGGCTCACAAGGCCACTTCAGAAAACATTTTAGAATCAACCACATTGCTGTGGATTGGAGTCATATGTAGATTTCCTTCCCTAAGCACAGATCCTTGGTTGGGGCTTAAATCTACCAACCAACTTGAGTGGGAGTTCTTGACATTGGGTCAGGGGCTGACATGAAGTGGGGGGGCCCACTTCTGTCAGGGTTTGTGAGAGTAAAACAGATACCTCCGAATGAATTAGCACTTGGGAAGATTGGGACGGCCGTCCATTCAGCTACTCCATCTCATTCCACCATCGGTTAGATCATGGCTGATCTGTATCTTAACTCCATTGGCACAATCACGATCCCACAGCCGTTTAACACCCTGAGCTATTTTAGAGTTTTTACTGGAGCTCCAACCTCAGCATCTTTTTGGTGGATCGAGAAACAGTGCGAGATTTTCATTGCTTGTATTGAAGGAGTGCTTCAGAGATCACTCATGAATGGTCAGCACTCATTTTAAGGGCAGTTTTCCTTTGTTCTGGATTCCCCCAAAAGTCCTTCTGGTATAGGAGGGAGAAAATAAACTTATTGAAATAAAAATACGACAAAAATAGAGTTAACTGGTGAAAGCGTTGGGAAATTATCGAGGGGATTAGGCGTGCTAGGGGTTAAATGGAGCTTGGAGCCGAGTGCGTGTTTGCTCCGCGATTGTACTTATCATTTCCGAGTTTCACTGAACCAAAAAAAATAGTTGTTTTGGATTCTATATGAAGGGATGGTTGCCAACCTTTTGTGTGGGAGAGACACCAAATTGAACCTGACTTCGCCCTTCCCCAGAGGATGAATAAAAATTGGGGTGGGGGAGGAAAGAAACCGGTGCCTCTGTGTACCTCGACGCACTTGTGACAAACCACTGACCCATGCGTCTTGAGAAATGACAACATGATGCATTGTGGATTTTTAAAAAAGAGTTTAGATAGCAAAACATTTTCAAACCCAGGCCTATTGGGACGTCGAGGTCGCTTCCTGTTATGAGAATTACTTGGGTTGTATTTATCTCTGATTGGGTGTGTTAACTTTGGAGGATATTGTTTTGTATGCCTTACCGTCAATGTAAGGTGTCTGCTGTAATGATCCAGGTCAAAGGGACCATGATTCTCATATCGTACACAGAAATACATGGAAGTCGCAATATGGAGACGAGCTACTCCTCCCAAGCAGTCCATCTTTATGACCTAATTTTTTTTTAAGTTTAGAGATGCCCAATTCATTTTTTCCAATTCGGGGTCAATTTAGCATGGCTTATCCACCTACCCTGTACATCTTTGGGTCGTGGAGCGAAACCCAAATAAACACTGCGAATGTGCAAACTCCACACGGACAGTGACCGGGATCGATCCTGGGACCTTGGCGCCGTGACGCAGCAGTGCTAACCACTGCACCACCGTGCTGCCCTATGACCTGATGTTAATGACCAAATAATTTGGCTCAATTAAATTGCCTGATACAATGTGGAAACAGGCCATTTGACCCGACCAGCTCACGGGCAAATAGCTCCAATCACATTTATCTGCCTTGCTTTCATAATCCTTCATCCACCTCTCCAATTTGATCATGAATGCTGACATTGTTTCAACCTCAACCACTTGTCCTGAAAGTGAATTCCACAGCTTCTCAATCTGCTGGGAGGGGAAGGTTCCTCTGCCTTCTCTTCTGAACTGTACATTTAAAAAAAAATTTAGAGTACCCAATTATTTTTTCCAATTAAGGGGCAATTTAGCGTGGCCAATTCACCTAACCTGCACATCTTTGGGTTGTAGGGGTTAGACCCACCCAGTGACCCAAGGCCGGGATTCGAACCCAGGTCCTCAGCACCGTAGGCAGCAATGCTAGCCACTGTGCCACTGTGCTGCCCTTGAACTGCACATTTAATCGTGTATTTTTGCCCCCTTGTTCTTGACTCTTTCCATATTTGTTCACGACTCGAAGCTCCCTGGGATAGTATTGTAAGGAGGCTGCAAAGTTTTGTAAAGCGATGTCGACTGGTTAAATGAAGATGATAGAAGGTGGTAGATGGAGTAGGATGTGGGGAAATGTGAGGATATTTATTTTGGCAGAAAGGAGCGGAAAAAACCCCAATATTTTTAAATGGGGAGAAACTTAAATTGTTGATGTTTTGAGGGATGTGCACAATGCAGAAAGTCAACATGCAGGTATAGCAAGCAGCCAGGAAGGCAAATAGTATGTTGGCAAGAGATTTGGGGTACAAGGGTAAGGAAGTTATGTTGCAGTAGAGGGCTTTGGTGAGACCAAACCTGGAGTAGACAGTTTTGATCTCTGTATCAGAAGCAAATAATATGTACTTAACTGCGAGGGATGCATCAGAAGTTCACGAGATTCATTCCTCTGCTTTGACGGCCAGCCTGTGAGGAGAGAATGGGTAGAGTTTAAAGGAATGAGAGGTAATCTCATTGAAAGTAGAAGATGCTGAATGGTCTTGGCAATGTAGCTGTTGAGAAGCTTTCCCCCTTGGTTAGAGTGTGGAGCATGGTAACAGACTGGACTAGCAATGTAGAGATTTGGATTTATGATCTGCCGATACGAGTTCAAATCCTGCCATGCCAGCTGTGGAACTTAAAATCAAGTTAATGTTAATAATTAAATCAGCAATATAAAAAAACAG
Organism: Scyliorhinus canicula; assembly: GCF_902713615.1. Lineage (NCBI taxonomy): Eukaryota > Metazoa > Chordata > Chondrichthyes > Carcharhiniformes > Scyliorhinidae > Scyliorhinus > Scyliorhinus canicula. Next base: position 13,968,989 of record NC_052148.1, on the reverse strand, counting down.
CATCAGTATCGATGGCAATTAAGTATTGTATTTAAAAGTACCAGATTGTCATTAAAACCCCATCTGTTTCAGTAATATCCTTTAGGGAGGGAATCGGTTGCTGTTACATGATCTGGCCCAATGTTTTTGCTGTGCATGTTCACGGTCTTGCAGCAGCCTGGAAAACGCTGCAGTCTTACTCTGTGTCAAACACCCCATGTGTGTGGCTGTGCAAAGAGATTTGGATTGGATTTGTTTATTGTCACGTGTACCGAAGTAAAGTGAATAGTATTTTTCTGTGTGCAGCTCAAACAGATCACTTAGTACATGAAAAGAAAACACAATAGGGCAATACAAGGCATACCAATGTAAATACATTGACACCGGCATCGGGTGAAGTATACAGGTGTGTAGTATTAATCAGGTCAGTCCATAAGCGGGTCGTTTAGGAGTCTGGGAACAGCGAGGAAGAAGCTGTTTTTGAATCTGTTCGTGCGTGTCCTTGGACTTTTGTATCTCCTACCCAATGGAAGAAGTTGGAAGAGTGAGTAAGCCGGGTGGGAGGGGTCTTTGATTATGTGCCCGCTTTCCCCAGGCAGCGGGAGGTGTAGATGGAGTCAATGGATGGGCAGCAGGTTCGCCTGGAAGAGGGTGTAGAAGGATGGGTTAGTAAATTTGCAGATGACACGAAGGTCGGTGGAGTTGTGGATAGTGCTGAAGGATGTTATCGGATACAGAGGGACATAGATAAGCTGCAGAGCTGGGCTGAGAGGTGGCAGATGGAGTTTAATGCGGAAAAGTGTGAGGTGGTTCACTTTGGAAGGAGTAACAGGAATGCAGTGTACTGGGCTAATGGCAAGATTCTTGGTAGTGTAGCTGAACAGAGAGATCTCGGCATCCAGGTACATAAATCCCTGAAAGTTGCCACCCAGGTTAATGGGGCTGTTAAGAAGGCATATGGTGTGCTCGCCTTTATCAGTAGGGGGATTGAGTTTCGGAGCCACGAGGTCATGCTGCAGCTGTACAAAACTCTGGTGCAGCCGCACCTGGAGTACTGCATGCAGTTCTGGTCACCACATCATAGGAAGGATGTGGAAGCTTTGGAAAGGGTTCAGAGGAGATTTACTAGGATGTTGCCTGGTGTGGAGGGAAGGTCTTACGAGGAAAGGCTCAGGGACTTGAGGTTGTTTTCGTTAGAGAGGAGAAATTGAGAGGTGACTTAATAGAGACATATAAGATAGTCAGAGGGTTAGATAAGGTGGACAGTGAGAGTCTTTTTCCTCGGATGGTGATGACCAACACGAGGGGACATAACTTTAAATTGAGGGGTGGTAGATATAGGACAGATGTCAGAGGCAGTTTCTGTACTCAGAGAGTAGTAGGGGTGTGGAACGCCCTGCCTGCAACAGTAGTACACTCGCCAACTTTAAGGGCATTTAAGTGGTCACTGGATAGACATATGGATGAAAATGGAATAGTGTAGGTCAGATAGGCTTCAGATGGCTTCACAGGTCGGCGCAACATCGAGGGCCGAAGGGCCCGTACTGCGCTGTAATGTTCTATGTTCTCTGTTTGGGCGGTGTTCACGACTCTCTGAAGTTTCTTCCGGTCTTGTGCTGAGCAGTTGCCATACCAGGCTCTGATGCTGCCGGATAGAATGCTTTCTGTGGTGCATCTGTAAAAGTTGGGAAAAGTCAATGTGGACATGCTGAATTTCCTTCCTTTCCTGAGGAAGTATAGGCGCTGTTGTGCTTTCTTGGTCGTAGCGTTGACGTAGGTGAACCAGAACAGATTTTTGGTGATGTACACACCTAGGAATTTGAAGCTGTCAACCACCTCCATCTCGGCCCCGTTGATGCAGACAGGGGTGTGTACAGTACTTTGCTTCCTGAAGTCAATGTCCAGCTCTTTAGTTTTGCGGGCATTGAGGGAGAGATTGTTGTCGTTACACCACTCCACTAGGTTCTCTATCTCCTTCCTATATTCTGACTCATCGTTGTTTGAGGTCCGACCAACTACGGTCGTGTCGTCAGTAAACCTGCGGATGGAGTTGGAGCCAAATTTTGCCACGCTGTTGTGTGGGTACAAGGAGTACAGTTGGGGGCTAAATGCACAGCCTTGTGGAGCCCCGGTATTTAAAAAAAAATAAATTTAGAGTACCCAATTCATTTTTTCCAATTAAGGGGCAATTTAGTGTGGCCAATCTACCTAGCCTGCACATCTTTGGGTTGTGGGGGCAAGACCCACGTAAACACGGGGAGAATGTGCAAACTCCACATGGACAGTGACCCAGAGCCGAGATCGAACCTGGGACCTCGGTGCCGTGAGGCAGCAGGGCTAATCCACTGCGCCACCGTGCTATCCCGGAGCCCCGGTATTGAGGATTAGCGTGGAGGAGGTGTTGTTGTTTATTCTTTCTGATTGTGGCCTGTGGGTCAGGAAGTCGAGGATCCAGTTGCAGAGGGAGGAGCCAAGTCCGAGGTTAATTTTAAGATGCTACAAGTTGAAAAAACTAACTGTGTAAATCAATGACATTTTAAAAGGAACTTAGATCTGTGTTACTTCACTGCAATATGGTTGATTCTTAACTGCCTTCCAAAATGGCGAAACACTCCGTTGTACTTAAGGTGGCTTGTCACCTTCGTGTCCCATGAACGAATATATATTTTTTAAAAGGTTGAGCGATCAGCCATGATATTGAATGATTGAGCAGGCGTGACAGTCCGCATGGCCTACGTTGAATACTCGTTCATCGGATGTTCCGGACCAGCATTTTACTGCCCTTCCCTAACCACCCGGGAGAAAGTGGTGGGGAAGCAGCTTCTTGAGTAGCGCTGGGCGGCCTACCAGGACATTTCAGAGGGCAGGTAAGAGTGTACCACATTCCGACTGAGCCTCACGCACAGCAAACAGTCTGCTTGCATCTGCCCTCTCCCATCCTTTAATAATTTAGAACGCCTCAATCGTATCTCAATAACGTGTGTTCGTATTTTGAAAGAAGACTGCATTTTCCAAGTCTTATTTTGTATATTCGCACATCAGGTAATGTCCTAGTGAAACCCATGCTATCGCTTCTCTAAAACCTCAACATCCCTCCCGATAGCATGAATACTCCACACAGCCCTCTAACCAAGGACAAACGCTGACCTATTTTAGAATTAGAACAGTACAGCACAGAACAGGCCCTTCGGCCCTCGATGTTGTGCCGAGCAATGATCACCCTACTCAAGCCCACGTATCCACCCTATACCCGCAACCCAACAACCCCCATTAACCTTATTTTTTAGGACACTACGGGCAATTTAGCCTGGCCAATCCACCTAACCCGCACATCTTTGGACTGTGGGAGGAAACCGGAGCACCTGGAGGAAACCCACGCACACACAGGGAGGACGTGCAGACTCCGCACAGACAGTGACCCAGCTGGGAATCGAACCTGGGACCCTGGAGCTGTGAAGCTTTTATGCTAACCACCATGCTACCGTGCTGCCCTAATGAAATGAAATGAAAATCGCTTATCGTCACAAGTAGACTTCAATTAAGTTACTGTGAAAAGCCCCTAGTCGCCACATTCCAATGCCTGTCTCCAACTGCCTGATACTCCACACAGCCCTCTAACCAAGGACAAACGCTGACCTATTTATTCAGTGATACTCCACACAGCCCTCTAACCAAGGACAAACGCTGACCTATTTATTCAGTGATACTCCACACAGCCCTCTAACCAAGGACAAACGCTGACCTATTTATTCAGTGATGTGCATATTCCGAGACTAAGTTTAAAAAAGAATCCTCTGCTTGGCGTCTCGGTGATGTGGACCATTAATTTAAAATAATCACTGATAGATTGAGGAGGGAGATTAAAAGCTATTCCTTCACATAAGAGCTTTTTGGAGACACAGGAAATGACTGCAAACATTTTGTATCTTAAGGGGGCAAATTAATTAAGTCTTTGAAGTAAAAGGCAGGGCAGTGGAATTGCTGTAGAAAAGAGATGGTGCAGATATGAGAGTGAATGGCCTTCTGTAAATTCCTTTTCGTTCAACATGTTGCCACTGTGAAGAATATATACGAACCTATGAATGTAAGAATTGGGACAGGAGTAGGTTCATTGATGGTTATTGTAGTTTTTAGGACAGACTTGAGATGGTGTGACAAACTTGCATTTAATACTGCGCCGTGGGACAATCTTAAGATGATTCCAAATGTTTCACAGCCAGTGAAGCACAGTGGTCAAGGTGTGCATGGGTACACACTTGTTTAATAAGGCTCATGGTATGTTGGCCTTTATCTCGAGAGGTGAAGTGATGCTTTAATTGTTAAAGAGCCTTGAACAACCCCCATCTGGAGCACAGCATTCAGTAGTGGATGCTGCACCTTAGGAAGGACATATGTCTCTTGGAGGACGACAGTGACTCTGCACCAGAATCATACTGAGGACTGATTGGATAAACTTCAGCTATATTCCTTTGTGTGTTTGGAATGATGCAGTATGACATAATTGAGATGTTTTAAATGATGAGACAATTCAATAACCGTAGAATTATTGACCAGTGAAATCAGGAAGCTCTCTTTTTGCACAAGGCTTTCTGGAATCTGAAACTCGACACGTGCCACTTTGCTGAGTTTAAAATCCTGACTCTCTTTTTAAACCACACCCTGCCCAGCCACCCACTGTGATCTGGTCTCCCGGGATCGAGCCACTGCGTCTCCAACACAATATCCTCACCTGTACGTTTAACCTCTTTGTCCTTGTCCTCTGAAACTCTATAACCAGCCGTTTCCACATTGTCACATCTCTGCAGGTTGTCAAAAACCTCAACATTCCAGCCAGTGGTCAGTCATGTTCGGTGCCCTGACCGGTTCTCCTGCTGATTGTTTTCCTTAATCAACAGAAGGATTACGTTTAAACGTTTCTTTAAATCAACCAGCTTCACTTTTAAACATTGTTAAATATATTTCTGGCTGAAAAATAGCCAGCAGGATGTGCTTGGAGGCTGTTCATTTTATTTTGCCGCATGAGGTTACTGGAACACAGGGCACTGCGGTGACCCCTCTGTACCTGAATTTGGCTAAACACTACACCGGGTGGGAACCTATGAAGTGATGTGATTGTTTTTTTTGTGTGTTCTTTGAATCACCTATCTTGTGGCCTGATTTGTTTCTCCGATTCTCTAAGGTTGCTTGTTGCCTGTATTGAATCTGTGAGCAGGCAGCTCTGACAAAGCTGGCCCAAAGCTTGTTGGTGTTGTGACGAAGGAACTGAAGGAGGCCATTTCCCTCCTCACACCTATTCTGCCATTCATTTGACCATGGCTGATCTGTATCTGAACTCTATCTACCCCATAACCTCAAAACCCGAACCTAACGTGGCTTCTGTTTCAAGTTGATGAAACAACAGAAATATCGGCAACCTGGGGAAAGCTAACCTGCAGCAGGTACTGTTCACTCTCACCCCTGTGCTCACTGACCAACACTGGCTCCCACTCTGGCCAAGTCTCAATAAAAAAATTCTCATTCTTGTGTTAAAATCTCTCCATGACTGTGCCCCTCATTATCTCTGTAACCTCTTTGACCTGACATCTCCAGGTCTGACCTGTTGCCTGTCCCCACTTTTATTTGCACCACCATTGGTGAATGTTGCTGAAGCCCCGATCTCTGAAATTATTTCCTTAAACCTCTTGCTCAACCTCTTTGGCCATCTCCTCAGGTAGGTTCACTGTCAAAATTTTGTTGACTAGTTTTTATATTCTTTCCTGGGGTGTGGGCATTGGTGTCAAGGCGAGCATTTATTGCCCATCCCTAAGTGCCCTTGAGAATGTGGTGACGAACCAGTTTCTTGAACCGCTGCACCCATGTGGTGCAGGAATTGTGACGGTGAAGGATGGGTGATCTAGTTTCAAGTCAGGATGAGAGGTGAACCTGCGGGTGGTCCCATGCCATCTGTTGCCATTGCCCTTCTAGGTGGTCGAGGTTGCAGGTTTGGAAGGAGCCTTGGTGAGTTGCTGCAGTGCATCTTGTAGATAGATAGATAGAACAGTACAGCACAGAACAGGCCCTTCGGCCCTTGATGTTGTGCTGAGCAATGATCACCCTACTCAAACCCACGTATCCACCCTATACCTGTAACCCAATTCCTGGCTTGGGTCACTGTCTGTGCGGAGTCTGCACGTTCTCCCCGTGTCTGCGTGGGTTTCCTCTGGGTGCTCCGGTTTCCTCCCACTGTTGAAAGATGTGCAGGTTAGGTGGATTGGCCATGATAAACTGTCCCTTCGTGTCCATAGATGTGCAGGTTAGGTGGAGTTAGGGGATTAAGGGGATCGAGCAGGGAATGGGCTGAGTTGTGGTGCTCTTTTGGTGGGTCGGTGCAGACTTGATGGGCTGAATTTCCTCAGATACAAGGGTAAAATACACAATAAATAGCAAGCAGAGTAGACCATATTAGACAGAGCTAAACGCTAAAAGCTACTTTTCTGTCAGGCTAATGGAGCGTTCAGGCAGACCCAGGGTCTCCGTCAAGTCATTCTTACAATGTGTAAATGAAGTCACAGCATCTCAGTGTCGAAGAGGCTCTTCGGCCCTTTGAGTCTGCACTGACACATGAAAGGCCCTGACCTGCCCAACCAATCCCATTAGCCAGTACTTGGCCCATAGCCTTGAATGTTAAGACGTGCCAAGCACTCATGCAGATACATTTTAAAGGATGTGAGGCAATCCGCCTCTACCACCCTCCCAGGCAGTGCATTCCAGACCGTCACCACCCCCCAGTTGAAAAGATTTCCCCCTCCAATACCCCTAAACCTCTGCCCCTCATGTTGAACTTGCATCCCCTCGTAACTGACCCTTTAACTAAGGGAAACCGCTGCTCCTTATTCACCCTATTCAAGCCCCTCATAAACCTCGATCAGGTCCCCCCCTCAGCCTTCTCTGCTCTAAAGAAAACCCGAGACTATCCAGCCTCTCTTCATAGCTCAAATGTTCCATCTCAGGCAACATCCTGGTGAATCTCCTCTGCACCCGCTCCAGTGCCATCACATCCTTCCTATAATGAGGTGACTAGAATTGCACACATACTCCAGCTGTGGCCTCACCAATGTTCAATACAACTCTCCAACATGACCTCCCTGCTTTTGCAATCTATTCCCCGATTGATAAAAGCAAGTGTCCCATATGCCCGTTTCATCATCCTATTAACCTACGGACAAATCTGGCACGTTTCTTTGTTCTTCGGAACTTCCCAGTGTCGGGCGTTTCATTGAATAAATTCTTTGTCAAATTACTCCTTCCAAGTTTAGTGACACTCTGCTGCCATCTAGAGCCACCCGCCCATTATTGCGACCGGTGCAAATTGCAAACTGGCCAAAATCATCAGTGTGTCAGCTCGACCTGTCTGGGTATGAAAGCTGGCTTCTAAAGAACACAACTCCACTGTCGCACCATGAACCATCGTGTCCCCTGCAGTGACACGCCCCTGAAATAAAATAATTCTTTTGGTATTTAGCATTTTAAAATATGTTGCACCTTGAATGCAGTGAATTAATTCGAGGGCCTTCACAGGAACGTGATGAAGCAAAATTCCATTCCTGCACCGGGGGGGTGGTACTGTCTAGTTTGAAGGATGAGTAGTGAGGAATTTGTAAAAATTAATTATTTCATGGGATCTGGGACTGACCGGTAAGGGCAACATTTGTCCATCCCAAAAAGCCCTTGAATGGAATGGCTTGCTGCAGCATATCGGGACAGTTTGTTAGATTTGCTGAGCTCAACTCCTGCTTGTGTGATGGGGTGGGTGTATGCAGAGTATGTCCTGTCAGTTGTCTGGTCTGCTTGTTGTGTGAGCTGCTTGTGTTTCTGTCTGTCCTGTGACAGGTCTATTTTTTTTTAACCCTGTCAGCAGGACTGTATCTGTGGACGATACAAGCCACAGTACAAATAGGGAGCAAGGATCCATGTATAATATCGGAATGGGCTTCCCGTACATAAGATTCAAGTTTCCAACCACAGTAATAGTAGATGTGGTGCTTTTAGTGTCCAGACAATGTGCCAAAGACTTTATAGAATCATTCCCCTCAAAAGGAATCCAGTGCATCCATTGCGTCTGTGCTGGTTCTATGAAAGGAATGTCTGATGTGTCCCAAGTCTGCCTCCTAGCCGCCCAGTTTGTTCCTTTTCAATTATCTATCCGATTCCCTATTGAATTACTTTCCACTGCCTTGCAGGCTGCATGTTCCAGATTACAACATGTGGCCTAAATCAATTCTCCCGATTTCCCCTCTTGGGATTTTTGGTCAAATTATTTTAATTGTATTTTATAAAATCAAATTTCAAATTCGGATACATCCTGCAATGAGAAGATTCTGCGGAGGTTATTGTAAGACTTCATAGGACACCCCATAGGATGCAGTGTTCACCTCTGCTCTCTGCATCACAAGAAATTTATTCTCGAATTAAAAGGATTCAAGTTAAGCTGATCCAAAGTGTTTCGGGGGGTGGGGGGGGGGGGGGGGGGGGGGGGGATGAATTTGGATGAAAGATGCAACTTGCATCTTGTCCTTCTCTACCATGACCCGCGCCATCACTAACCCATATTGGAACTTAGAGATAGCATCAGGAGCAGGTTTTGGGCCTCTTTGAGCCTGTTCCACCATTCAAAAAAGATCATGGCTGAGCTGCTACATTAGCCTCAGTTGCCTGACTCAGATCACAGTGTCCAAAAAGCTATCGACCTCGGTGACTGAGCAACCGTCTCGGGGAGAGAATTCCAAAGATGTATACCCTCGAATTGAAGAAATTTCTCCAAAATAGAGGATCCCCCATGAGAAAAGACCTCAGTCCCAGACTCTCCAGCCTAGGGAAACAGCCTCACTACATTTATCCTGTCAAACCCTCCAAGTTTCAAACATTTCAATGAAATCACTACTCCTTCTGACGAACTGTCCAGAAGGTGGGCCCATGTTGCCCAGTTTCACATTGCTCTGAATACCTCCTCTTCATCATACCTCGATACCGGCTCCAGCTTTATTCTCTTTCTTCTGAGCTCCTCTTGCTCTACGCTTCCTTTGCCCTACTTTATTGACGGAACTTCAGCTACCTTGACCCCACCCTCTAGAATTCCATCCTACAATTCTTCAGCATCCTGGCTTGCTTCTCCAGCTTAAGGAAAACCAAGTGAACATCCATCTTCTTGACTGAGCAACACTCTTCCTCCCCCACCCGCTCACCATGGCATTTCCTTCATTTCTTCCCCGTTCCAAAGCATTGGGACATGGAAAGGTGGAAAATCTCCACCGTCCAGTTGTAACTGGTGTTTATCTCTTCAAGATACGTATGTAATGTAACCCTGAACTGATAAAAGCTGCTTGTTCCCCTCATGTAGAAAGCCATTCCAAAACACCAAGCTCGCACATCCATTTACAACCAACACGAGAGTGTTGGTCACTATCGGAATGTAGGAAAAGCCACAGGCAGCTTGTACATCTCAAGTTCCCACAAACAGTAACCAGATCATTTTAGGTGTCGGCTGAAGGATAAACACTGCCAAGAATATAATGGGCGACACGGTAGCACAGTGATGAGCACAGTTGCTTCACAGCGCCAGGGTCCCAGGTTTGATACAGCGGGACGTGTATACAGAATCAATGTGGGGGTGGCAAGCTTGTGTGATGCGTTGGGCTGAGTTCACCACAGTCTGCAGTTTCTTGCGATCTTGGACTGCGCAGTTGCTCAGGGTGTGATGCAGCCGGATAGGATGCTCTCCATGGCACATCTGTGGAAATTTGAGAGAGTCAATGCAGACATGCCAAATTTTTATAGGAAGTAGAAAAGTGTTTTAGTCAGTCAGAACGGTGATAAGAGATAAAAGAAAAGATTCTGCATGAAAGAGCTTGCAGAGAATTGACATGCTCCGGCGCCATCTTGTATAAGTCTACTTGTGACAATAAAGATTATTATTATTACAGGGAGGAGGACCCTTGTCTTGGATTAATGCCAAGGAATCTTACATCTACTTGAGAGGGCAGATGGGATCTCTGTTTAAGGTCTCATTTAGAAGACAGCACCTCCGACAGTGCAGCAGCTCTCAGTATTGCACTGAAGTGCCGATATAGATGATGTGCCAAGTCTCGGGAGTAGGACTCAAACTCTCAGCTTTCTGACTCAGCCAAAAGTGCTACAAGCAGTGGAGTCTCGGCCAAAAGGAACAGTTTTCTCTTTACGCTCTCCCCTTGTAGTGAGGGTTCCAGAACCTTAAGTAACTGACCAGATGGAAGCCTGACCTCCAATGCAGATGGGGCACTCCGTTTAGCAGCAGAACATTCGATCTCAACACTTCCTTTTTTTTTTAAAGTATATTTAGTATAACCCAACATCTTAATTACTACTTATTTCCATTTCCTGATTCACCTTTGGTTGTGTTTTTGCACTGATCCCATCATCCCACTGATTGCTTTCATATTTCAAATTGTATGACCATACACTTCCCTCGGCTGGAAGTGAGAGACACAAACAAGATATGTAAAGAAGGTTAACAATGTCAAAGAGGAGAAATATCAAATGGTCAAGTTAAGTCTGGTGAACTCGGAATATTACTTCATTTTAATCTCAGTACTCCTTACCAGTGCAGTTATATATATATATATATATATATATATATAATATATATATATTATATATATTAATGTTCCTACATTACAATAAAAACCAAACTCGAAAGTACCTCTTTGGCTGGGAAGCCCTGTTAGAATGTCCTGAGGTTGTGAAAAGCGCTATTTAATGCAGGTTTATTCTTTCTGTTCTGGATAAAGTGATACAGCTCATCAAGGACTATTTATTCCCGTACATTTTAGAATTACAATTGTGCCACACAAGTTCCAGGCAGTGACCATCACCTATAAGAGAGGATCTAACCATTGCCTCGTGACATTCAATGGCATTACAATCACTGATCTCCCACAATCAACATCCTGAGAGGGACTGGTTCAGCACAGTGGGCTGAACAGCTGGCTTGTCATGCAGAACAAGGCCAGCAGCGCGGGTTCAATTCCCGAACTGGCCTTCCCGAACAGGCGCCGGAATATGGCGACTAGGGGCTTTTCACAGTAACTTCATTGAAGCCTACTTGTGACAATAAGCGATTATTATTATTATTATCATTGATTGGAAACTGAACTGGACTAGCCATATTAATACTGTGGCTACCAGGGCAGGTCAAAGGCCAGGAATCCTACGGCGAGTAACTCACCCCCCCCCCCCCCCAAAGCCTTTCCACCATCTACAAGGCAGAAGTCAGGAATGCAATGGAATACTCTCCACTTGCCTGGATGGGTAGTTGGTTGGGGTTAAGGGGTTAGGGTGGAGGTGTGGGCTTAATTAGGATGCTCTTTCAAAGGGCCGGTGCTGACTTGATGGGCTGAATGGCCTCCTGCGCTGTAAATTCTATAAGTGCAGCTCCAACAACAGTCAAGAAGCTCAACACCAATGCTGTTTGTCGATGTACCATTTGTCAATGTTCTCTGTTGATTATTCTTTTGTCTACTGTGTACGTTCCCTCGGTCGCAGAAAAATAATTTTCACTGTACTTCAGTACGTGTGACAGTAAATCAACTCAAACCATCCAGGACAAAGAGGCCTACTTGATTACACCCCCTACATTCAAACCCTCCACCACCGACGAAAGTGGCAGCCGTGTGTACTATCTACAAGATGCACTGCAGTAACTCACCAAGGTTCCTTAGCACCTTCCAAACCCACGACCACTACCATCTAGGACAAGAGCAGCAGATACCTGGGAACCCCACCACCTGGAGATTCCTCTCCAAGTCACTCACCACCCTGACTTGGAAATATATTGGCCGTTCCTTCACTGTTGCGAGGGCAAAATCCTGGAACTCCTTCCCTAACAGCATAGTGGGTGTACCTACACCTCAAGGGCTGCAGCAGTTCAAGGAGGCAACTCACCACCACCTTCTGAAGGGCAACTAGGGATGGGCAATAAATGCTGGCCTAACCAGCGACGCCAACATCCTGTAAAAGCAAGTACATCACCTCTTTTTCCAGTGAGGATGTGTAATCTCTCATTGGAACCCAGCGCTTCCATCTCCATGACCATTCTGTTTTGTACCTCCTATGACTGAATTAAACAAAAGTGTGTCTTCTGGGTTATGTTGACAAAGACTGTTTAGTACCCTTGTGAGGCCGCACCTACATGCAGTTCCGACCAAGCACGGAGGAGCAATGAAACCCTCGGCCCCGGTGCTGAGGGAAAAACTGCCGGAAAGCAGGAAGACAACCGGGAGCTCTGTGAAGACATGCTTTAGGGGAATAACAGGATAGAGAAAATCAATCTGAGAAAGGACACCAGGGAATGGATTGAAGTCTGCAAGGTGAGTTTAGTGCAGGTGCTGAGATGTATATCATTCCACAGAGGTTGATCATTCGCTGGAAGGGATTGTCACAGAAGTTGGCGCATTGGGCTCATTTGGAAATGAGGTAACACGGGACGGTGGCAGGGTTAAAACTTTGGAAGGATGGTGTGAGGTTATGGTACTGGGCCAGCAACCTGGAAGTTGTGGGTTCAAAACCCATCGGGGGAAGTTGTGAAATAAATAAAATAAATCTGGTAAATGATGAACAGCCATTCGATGATTAATCATGGAAGGCGCAGCTTGTTGTAAAATTTCAACTGGTCCATTCTGGGAGCCTGTGGTCCCAGCTGCCACTACATGGTTGTGAGCGCTTTGGGGATGGGCAATTAAATGTTACCAGCCTTGCTCACATTGCATCTCTGCTGTAAGAACAGAAAACGTTGGACATGCTCAGGTCCGGCAGCATCTGTGGAGAGAGATAGACACTTCTGGTCAGTGTCGTTTTTGAAGAGTTTCTGTTTTTGTCTTGGATTTCCAGCACCTGCACTATTCTTATATCTGTTGGTTTGGAATCCAGAGGATGGGAGTTTAAAGTAAGAATGAAACATTCATCTCGGTAAAAGTGATCACAGAGTTGTTAGCTTGTTGTATAAACCCATCTGATTCATTAGGATCAGAGAATCTCTCCGGGCAGAAAGAGGCTGAACAGTCCATTGTGACTTTGGTTCTTTGAAAAAGGTGTTCAACTCATCCCACTCCCCTCTTACCCCAAAGCCCTGCAAATGTTCTCCCTAATTTATCTCATTGCCGTTTGAAAACTATTGCTGAATCTGCTTCCCTCACTCCTTCAGGAAGTGGATTCCAGATCTTTGTAATTGGCTGCCTGGGGAAAAATAAAATTGATACAGCCACACTTGTTGGCTTGACAACCAGCTCAAATCCATGTCCTAAGGTTGCTAACTCTTCTGCCAGTGGAAACAGTTTCTCCTCACTTTATCAAACTCCGAGTTGACTTTGAATGCTTGAGTTGAGTCTCTCCTTAATCTTCTCTGCTTTAATCTGTCCTTGAGGGAAGGGAACCTCTTCTTAACCGGCATGTAACTCCAGCCCAACACCATGTGTGCTCGACTCCTAACTTCTCCCTGAAGTGGACTTGCAGGTCACTCTGTGCAGGGCAACTGGGGTGGGCAATGAAAGCTGGCCTGGTCAGCAACGCTCGTACCCCCCAAGGCTGAATAGAATAAATGTTTCAGGAAAAAAATGATGTCTCCTTCATCTCAGACCAATTGATTCTCTAGATGAACCCACCCATATTGGGAGAGGGATGTTCTCTCTCTCTCTCTCTCTCTCTCTCTCTCTCCCCCCCCCCACCCAGTTTTTGTCCCCAATTTTTTTTGAAAGGGGCAATTTAGCGTGGCCAGTCCACCTACCCTGCACATCTTTGAGTGATGGGGGTGAGACCCTTGCGGACACGGGGAGAATGTACAAACTCCACACGGACAGTGACCCAGAGCTGGGACCGAACCCGGGTCCTCGGCCGCTAACCACTGTGCCACCGTGCCGTCCGGGGGAGGGGGTATTCAACCAAGCTCCTCAGTGTCTCATGCAACTTAAAAAAAAAATTCTGTTTATTTCTACGTGAAAGTAGTGCACATACATAGATGCACAGGACTATGTTAGCCGCTTGTTGTGGGACAGACAGCCTGTAGATGGCAGTATTGAGCTATCGGCGCTTCATCTCAGATTGTAGAATCAAGTAGGGGATGAGAAAAGGCCATCTGGCCCGTTGATGCATGTCCCACTGGTACATGCAGTCTCCCACCATGGCCCCATGTTACTGCTAATAGATTATTCCAAGTATCTTTCAATCTTTTTGAGTAAAGACATTCCCCCTGATATCTCTGACTTTTAATTTTCCATTTATTTTATCTGGCTCCTACTCTGCTGCCTTACTTTGAAGTAATAATCTGGGTTGACGCAATCTGTTTCACTTGGTATTTTGCTTAGCTGGGCGAGGAAACCCCCCACCCCCCACTTAACCCTCACCTACCTGGGCTGAAACATTTAGCGAATAGGTAAACCAAACGGGATTTGACAGGCTCCAGCAGGAGATTAGTGGGGGCTCTGTCAGAAATCCAGAATCCCCTCAAGTTACTGCGGAGTGGCTGTCTTTTATCAGTTCATCTGTTAGTCTAGCGGTGGAATCACACTTTGATTGACGATTCATATTTTCTGTCGAGCTTCGGGTCAGGAGCGTGTACCATTGAATGAAAACTGTGGAGCGAAGGTTCCCATTTATTGGGGCTTGGTAAGTTGTTTGGAGATTTACAGCAAATCTGCTGCAGCCGCCGTCCGTACCCGACAGTACTCCTCTCCTTCGCTGGTGCCTGAAAATATCCAGTAACAAGTGACGTATGCATGAGACATTACGTAAGGTGTTTGGCACAGAAACAGGCCATTCAGCCCATGCTAGTGTTTTGCTCCGATCGAGCTTCCTCCCACCTTTCCCCATAAATCTACCGTTGTTGCCATAAGACATAGGAGCAGAATTAGGCCACTCGGCCTATTGAGTCTGCTCCGCCATTCAATCATGGCTGACATTTTCTCATCCCCACTCTCCTGCCTTCTCCCCATAACCCCTGACCCCCTTATTAATCAAGAACCCATCTATCTCTGTCTTAAAGACACTCAGTGATTTGGCCTCCACAGCCTTCTGAGGCAAAGAGTTCCACAGATTCACCTTCGCCCTCAAATGCTTGTCGAGCTTCCCCTTAAATATATCTGCACTATTCGCTTCGACCATTCCTCGTGCTAGAGACTCATAGCCTCTTGAGCAGCACAGAAAGGGGCCATTTGGACCACTGAGCCCACGCTGGCATTTTGAAGGAATCATCCAATCAGTCTGTTCCCCTCCTACCCCCATTGCCTTTTCCCCCCATCATAATGTTGTGGGTAGCGTAAAGTAGAAGCCGCGTGTTCATGTTCCGTCAGTCGAATTGTAATGGGCCAACCCTGTAAACCAACTGCGCCCTAGTGCCGTTTTATCCATCTTCTGGATGTGGGTGTCTGGCAAAGTCGATACTTATTGCCCATCCCTAGTTGCCCTGCATTGAGTGTCTTGTTGGGTAACTTCTGAGGGCAATGGCGTGGTACTGAAGTCTCGAGAAGGCCAGACTGGACAAGGACAGCAGCTGCCCTTCTCTAAAGGACATCAGTAAAACCGGCGACAAGAAACGATGACCATGATGGTCGTTTTCTTTAAAAAAACCCCAACTGGTTCAGGCATGCTCTTCAGGGAAAGGGGCCTTCCGGGTGCCAGGATCCTATCTGGCCCAGCTGATACATGGCCTGGTTCACTCCCCGTGCCCTCTGAGGTTGCTGTTCAGCACTGTGAGGGCGCTAACCATAAGGACCTGGTAAAGCCACGACCCCAGAAACAAGCGAGTTTTATTATGTGCGCCAGGGAATCGATAGTTGTAGTTGATTCATGGCGACTCTGCGCAATAAGCCCGGAAGGATCCCAGGTTGCAGCGTGCGGAGGAAGGTGAACTCAGCTGGCAGAGCTGGAGGGCAGCTCCACATGACCTCAATGCACTTGGGGAGAGAATTGGTACCTCCAACCCACCCAGTCGCCTCCCCAGCACTGGACGAGTGCGTCACAATTGGATTTGACTGTGATGCCCTTCACGGTTGAACTTCCGGCTACAAGCAGGACTAGTGGATTGTGATTCCAGAGGACTGATTTGCACCATCAGAATCCACTGAAGATGAGGGGTTAAAATCTGATTGGAGAAGTGTGCGGGAGTTGAAAACAAAATTGTGGATTTAAACTCGTTCCGCAGTGACACGCAGCCACTTTGCCACCTTGCCGTGCTGTTTAATCTGTCAGTCTCCTTACAGTATAATATGAGACAAAGAAAAATCAAAGTAAGCTTTAATAGCTGACAGATGTGCTGTCATAACTGGCGCGGGTGAATTACGGAGCCTTGACACAGCCACTAGGTTTTATTGTTTAAAGCAGACTTTTGATACATTCAGGCTTCAGCATGACTGCAGGTCACGAGTGGGTGATTAACTCTTTGTTGCAGCCATCTCCTCTGCTGTTAAAGCGTGTTGTGGCGATCAGGACTTGAGACTGTCCACTGGGGTTGCCCCTTCCGGTGGCGTGCTGACCGATGGAGGTGCCCTCTGTCCGATGAGGTTTTAAATCCAGGCCCCGTCTCCTCCTCGGGTCAACAGGATCCCACAGCACTGCTTTGAAGACGAGGAGGGGATTTCTCGCTGGTGTCCTGGCCAATGTATAATCCCTGAAGCAACATCACTAAGAGAGACAGATTACCTCTTCATGAGCTCATTGTTGTTTGTGGGATCCTGTACATAAATTGGCTGCCACATCTCCTGCATTACACCATTGACCACATTTCAAACAGCACTCCCTGGCTGTGAAACGCTTCGGCCTCATAGAATCTTATGCTTCATAGAATCATAGAATTTACAGTGCAGAAGGAGGCCATTCGGCCCATCGAGTCTGCACCGGCTCTTGGAAAGAGCACCTACATCTCCACCCTATCCCCATAGCCCAGTCACCCCACCCAACACTAAGGGCAATTTAGCATAGCCAATCCACCTAACTTGCACATCTTTGGACTGTGGGAGGAAACCGGAGCACCCGGAGGAAACCCACGCACACACGGGGAGAACATGCAGACTCCGCACAGACAGTGACCCAAACCGGGAATCGACCCTGGAACCCCGGAGCTGTGAAGCAATTGTGCTAACCACTATGCTACCGTGCTGCCCCGAATGGTGATGTACCAGTGCAAACATTTTTTTATTTCATAGACACACAGGACAATGCAAACAGCACAAGATTTCAGAACTGACGCAATGTTACTCTGAGATATACAGAAATAGCCCAAGTGCGTTTGGGATAAATTCAAAATCTAGCCAAGGAGATAATGAAGGTAATAGAGAGAAAATAAACTACCAGGGCAAACTAGCGAGGAATAGAAAAACTGACTAGAGCTTCTTCAAATGTATAAAAAGGAAGAGGGAGGTCAAAGTGAACATGGGCCCCTTAGAAAATGAATCTGGGGAGATAGTTATGGGGATCAAGGAAACGGCAGAGGAGTTAAACAGACACTTTGCAGCAATCTTTAGAGTGGAAGATACTTTGAACGTCCCCCAAATACTAAAGAATACGGGGAGCAATTAAATACCATCGCCATCACTAGAGAAGCAGTGCTAGACAAACCAATGGGGCTGAAGACAAGTAAGTCCCCTGGCCCTGCCTGTGTCCGAGGATCCGAAAAGTGGACTGCCCGGTAGCACAGTGGTTAGCACCGTCACTTCACAGCGCCAGGATCCCAGGTTCGATTCCCGGCTTGGGTCACAAGTTCTCCCTGTGTCTGCGTGGGTTTCCTCCGGGTGCTCCGGTTTCCTCCCACAAGTCCTGAAAGATGCGCCTTCAGGTACATGCAGGTTCGGGCGTTTGTTAGGAAGCAGGTAGGGAAATTCCCATTGCTGCCTGCCCGAAGGATACAGGACAGGGTGATCTCGGGCATGTGGGTCGGAGAGGGTAAGATATTGGAGATATACCAGGTGTTGCAGGAGGTCGAGGAAGCCTTGGTGGAGGAGCTAAAGGGCAAGTGGGAAGAGGAGCTGAATGAGGGCCTATGGGCTGACGCCCTGGGCAGGGTCAATTCCTCCTCATCTTGCGCCAGGCTCAACCTGATCTAGTTTAAGGTGGTGCACCAGGTGCATATGACAGGGGTGAGGATGAGTAAGTTTTTTGGGGTGGAGGACAGATGTGTGAGGTGTTCGGGGAGCCCAGCAAACCACGCCCATATGTTCTGGGCCTGCCTGTCGCTTGCGGAGTTTTGGAAGGGCTTTGCAACGGTTATGTCTCAGGTCTTGGATACTCGGGTAAAACCGAGCTGGGGGATAGCGATATTTGGGGTGTCGGAAGATCCAGGAGTGCAGGAGTCGAAAGAGGCCGGAGTTCTGGCCTTTGCCTCCTTGGTAGCCCGGAGAAGGCTCTTGCTGTTGTGGAGGGACGCGAAGCCCCCAAGTGTGGAGGCTTGGGTCAGTGACATAGCGGGGTTTCTCAGGTTGGAGAAGATAAAGTTCGCCTTGCGAGGGTCTCTCCAGGCGGTGGCAACCGTTCCTTCATTTTCTTGCGGAACGCTAGATGGCAGCAGCCCGGGGGTGAGGTGGGGGGGGCTGATTTATTTTTCTCTTTGTAAGGGGCGCTTGCCCTATTTTGTTTTGAGTTGGGTGTTAATTTGTTAAACCGTTTATTGTTTAGTGGGTTAAGTTCTGTTTGGTTTGCATGTTGCCCATTTTTTTCTTTGTATTGTTTTCCTTTTCGGAGTTTTGTAAAATTATTGAAAAACTTTGAATAAATACAATAAAAAAAAGAATTTACAGTGCATAAGAAGGCCATTCAGTCCGTTGAGTCTGCACCGGCCCTTGCTAAGAGCACTCTACCCAAGCCCAAACCTCCACCCTATTCCCGTAACCCAGTAACCCCACCCACCCCTTTTTATTTGGAGACTAAGGGCAATTTCGCATGTCCAATCCACCTAACCTGCACATCTTTGGACTGTGGGAGGAAACCGGAACACCCAGAGGAAATCCACGCAGACATGGGGAGAATGTGCAGACTCCGCACAGACAGTGACCCAAGCCGGGAATCGAACCTGGGAGTCTGGAGCTGTAAAGCAACTGTGCAAACCACTGTGTTACCATGCTGCCCATTGTTACGCAATTTGGACATTCTGAATTCTCGCTCCGTGTACCCGAACAGGCGCCGGAATGTGGCGACTAGGGGCTTTTCGCAGTAACTTCATTGCAGTTTTAATGTAAGCCTACTTGTGCCAATAACGATTATTAATTAATAAAGATTACAGAGATAGCTGGTGTATTGGTTGTAATTTACCAAAAATTCTTCAATTCCGGAGAAGTAATGGAGGGTTGGAAATCTGCCAATGTTCAAAACGAAGGGAGGCAACAAACGGATAACTATAGGCCGATTGGCCTAACATCTATTGTACGAATGTTGGAATTGATTATTAAGGAAGTAACAGCAGCACATTTGGAAAATCAGAATCTAATCAAGCAGAGTCAGCATAGCTTCATTCTTTTAAATTTAAATTTAGAGTACCCAATTTGTTTTGCAATTGAGGGGTAATTTAGCATGGCCAATTCACCTAACCTGCACATCTTTGGGTTGTGGGGATGAGACCCATGCAGACATGGGGAGAATGTGCAAAAACCACACCGACAGTGACCCGGGATCGAATGCGTGTGAGGCAGCAGTGCCAACCATTGTGCCACCCTGATCAGCATGGCTTCATGCAAGGAAAATCATGTACGACTAATTAGAGTTTTTCCGTGAAAGTCTCAACTGGAGTGGACAGAGGGGAACCAGTAGATGTGTTGTGTTTGGACTTTCAGAAGGCATTCTAAAAGGTACTTCATACAAGGTTAAGGAAGTGGCCCTAGAAATAGTAGACCCATTGGTGGTCATGTTCCAAAATTTTTGGACTGTGGAATGGTTCCTACAGATTGGAGGGTAGCGAATGTAACCCCGCTATTCAAAAAGGGACGTACAGAGGAAACGGGGAACCAGTGAGCCTATCGTTAGTAGTAGAGAAGTTGCTGGAGTCCATTGTCGAGGATTTCATAGCATTTGGAACGCAGTGGTGTAATTGAGACAAAGTCAGCATGGATTTACAAAAGGGAAATCATGCTTGTCAAATCTGTAGAATTCTTTGAAGATGTAACTAGTAGAATTGACCAGGGAGAAGCGATGGATGTGGTTTATTTAGACTTTCAGAAGGCTTTCGACAAGGTTTCACACAGCAGATTAATATGTAAAGCTAAAGCGCATGGGATTAAGGGTAAAGTCTTGAGATGGATGGAAAGCTGGTTAGCAGACAGGAAGCAAAACATTGAATGAATGGGTCATTTTCTGATTGGCAGGCAGTAATGAGTTGGGTACCGCAGGGATCTGTCCTGGTTCCCCAGCTGTTAACATTATATATTAATGATTTGGACGAGGGAATTAAATGTATTATCTCCAAATTTGTAGAAGTTGGGTGGGAGGGTGAGCTGAGAGGAGGATGCAGAGATGCTTTAGCAGGATTTGGACAGGCTGAGTGAGTGGGCACATGCATGGCAGATGCAGTATAATGTGGATAAATGTCAGGTTATCCACTTCGGTAGCAAAGGCAGATTATTATTTGAATGGGTGTAAATTGAGAGAGGTGGATACTCAGTGAGATATTGGTGTCCTCGTGCATCAGTCGCTGAAAGTAAATGTGCAGGTACAACAGGCAGTAAAGAAGGCAAATGGTATGTTGGCCTTCAAAGCGAGATGATTTGAGTACAGGAATAGAGATGTTTTACTGCAATTGTATCAGGCATTGGTGAGGCTACACCCAGAGTATTGTGTGCAGTTTTGGTGTCCCTATCTGAGGAAGGATGTTCTTGCTATGGAGGGAGAGCAGCGAAGGTTTACCAGGCTGATTCCTGGGATGGCTGGACTGTCACATTAGGAGAGACCAAGTCGATTAGAGTTTAGAAACTTACAAAATTCAAACTGTATTGGACAGGATAGCTTCAGAAAGAATGTTCCCGATGGTGGGGGAAGTCCAGAACTAGGGGTCAATGTTTGAGGATAAGGGATAAACCATTCAGGACTGAGATGAGGAGAAATTTCTTCACCCAGAGGGTGGTGAATCTGTGGAATTCGTCACCACAAAGTCACTGAGGCCAAAACGTTGTGTAATTTCAAGAAATAATTAGATATAGCTCTTAGGGCTAAAGGGATATGAGGGGAAGGTGCAATCAGGGTATTGAACTTGATAAATGGTGAAGCAAGGTCGAATGGCCTCATGCTTCTATTTTCTATGTTTCTATTATATTGGCATGGATAGCGACTGGCTCATGGGCAGGAAACAGCGAGTGGGGATAAGGGGTTCTTTTTCAGGTTGACGACCTGTAACCACTGGTGTTTCACAGGGATCAGGGCTGGGACAGCAGCTGTTAACAATATATATGAATGACTTGGAGGAAGGAAGCGAATGTACTGGAGCCAAATTTACAGACGGCACAAAAATAGGTGGAAAGACATGTTTCGAGAGGGAAACAAAAGTTTGCAAAGACATAGTGGTAGGGGCAGCACGGTAGCATGGTGACTAGCATAAATGCTTCACAGCTCCAGGGTCCCAGGTTCGATTCCCGGCTGGGTCACTGTCTGTGCGGAGTCTGCACGTCCTCCCCGTGTGTGCGTGGGTTTCCTCCGGGTGCTCCGGTTTCCTCCCACAGTCCAAAGATGTGCGGGTTAGGTGGATTGGTCATGCTAAATTGCCCGTAGTGTCCTAAAAAAAAGGTAAGGTTTCGGGGGGGGGGGGGGGGGTTGTTGGGTTACGGGTATAGGGTGGATACGTGGGTTTGAGTAGGGTGATCATTGCTCGGCACAGCATCGAGGGCCGAAGGGCCTGTTCTGTGCTGTACTGTTCTATGTTCTATGTTAAGTAAGTGGGCAATAAGTTGGTAAATGGAGTATAATGTGGGAAAATGTGAAGTTGGTCATTTTGGAAAGGAGAACAAAAGAACAAATTATTATTTAAATGGTGATTAAGTGCAGAAAGCTGCCATACAAAGTGACTTGAGGTCCTTGTCCACGAAACACAGAAAGCTGACACACAGGTGCAGCAGGTAATCAGGAGCTCATGGAATGTTGGTCCTTATTTCACGAGGGTTAGAGTCGGGAAGTCTTGCTGCAACAGGACAAAGTACTGGTGAGACCACACCTGGAGCACTGTGAGCCGTTTGGGTCCCCTTATTTAAGGAAAGATATTATTTCATTGGAGGCAGTTAAGAGAAGGTTCACTAGGATGACCCTGGTCTGGAGGGATTGTCTTATAAGCAAAGGTTAAACAGGTTGGGATTCTACTCATTGGAATTTAGAAGAATGAGAGGTGATCTAATTGATAGGATTCTTCAGGGTAAATGCTGAGAGGACGTTTCCCCTCATGGGAGAGTCTAGGACCAGAGGGCTCCGTCTCAGAATGAAGGGGTGTCAGTTTAAGACTGAGATAGAACGAAGAACAAAGAAAAGTACAGCACAGGAACAGGCCCTTCGGCCCTCCAAGCCTGCACCGACCATGCTGCCCGTCTAAACTAAACTCTTCTACACTTCCGGGGTCCGTATCCCTCTATTCCCATCCTATTCATGTATTTGTCAAGATGCCCCTTAAATGTCACTATCGTCCCTGCTTCCACCACCTCCTCCAGCAGCAAGTTCCAGGCACCCACTACCCTCTGTGTAAAAAACTTGCCTCGTGCATCTCCTCTAAACCTTGCCCCTCGCATCTTAAACCTATGGCCCCTAGTAATTGACCCCTTTACCCTGGGGAAAAGCCTCTGACTAACCACTCTGTCTATGCCCCTCATTATTTTGTAGACATCTATCCGATCGCCCCTCAACCTTCGTTGTTCCAGTGAGAACAAACCGAGTTTATTCAACCGCTCCCCATAGGTAATGCCCTCCATACCAGGCAACATCCTGGTAAATCTCTTCTGCACTCTCTCTAAAGCCTCCACATCCTTCTGGTAGTGTGGCGACCAGAATTGAACACTATACTCCAAGTGTGGCCTGACTATGAGGAGATGAGGAGGAATTTCTTCTCTCTGCAAGGCTTTGGAACTCCTGACCACAGAGAGCTGTGGGGGCAGAGTCCTTGTGTAGATTGAAGGCTGAGATCGATAGATTTTTGATCAGTGAGCGATTTAAGAGTTACGGGGAAAGGGCAGGAAAGTGGACATGAAGAATGCCGGATCAGCCATGATTCTATTGAATGGGGAAGCAAGCTCGAGGTGCCAAATGGCGTACTCCTGTTCCTAATTCTTATGGTCTTGTTCGATGTGCTTCCCGAGATAAATGCAAACTTTTCTCTGTTTATTCTTCACCATTGAGGGCAGAAAGGCCCAGGTTCAGCATGGTAGCACAGTGGTTAGCACTGTTGCTTCACAGCGCCAGGGTCCTAGGTTCCATTCCCAGCTTGGGTCACTGTCTGTGCGGAGTCTGCACGTTCTCCCCGCGTCTGCGTGGGTTTCCTCCGGGTGCTTCGGGTTCTTCCCACAAGCCCCGAAAGACATGCTTGTTAGGTGAATTGGACATTGAATTCTCCCTCTGTGTACCCCAACAGCCGTCGGAGTGTGGCAACTAGGGGATTTTCACAGTAACTTCATCGCAGTGTTAATGTAAGCCTACTTGTGACATTAGATTATTTAAAAAAAAGGTTCCTTCCCAGCTGCCTCTATTGGACCAGGTACACTCTGGGTTTGGTTGAGTGAAAGTCAGCCCAGAGCTTCCCCATCATTGTCCAGTGATACTCCTCTGCTGCGGGGTGACCTATGTTTGGCTGTAATTCTACTGCTGTCCTGTTCATCTGCCAGCTCCCATCAGTGGTCAACCCATTCACCGGCAGATCCCCACATGGCTCAGTTGGTGGTCAGTGTGTGGCTGCAGCATGATGCGTTGTGATCAAGGGAACTCTGCCCGAGCGGGAGAGGCGAAGAGATTATTTCATGAAAAGAATTATGAAGAAGAGGAAAAGACTATTTCCTTTGGTGGTGAACTGTGATCAATTTAAAATTCTAACCAGGAGAGGGGTTAGAACCATCTTTAGACAAGAGGTATCGCAGAATCATGCAGCACAAGAGGAGGCCATTTGTCTGTCCATTCTCAGCATCTTAACCCTGCAAACTAATTATCCGTGGATACTCTTTTGGGAATGTCTGCGGACGAGTAATCCAGAGGCCCAGGATAATTTCCCGAGGCGGTTGGGAGTGGCAAGGGTTCAAATCCCATCATGGCTGCTGGTGGAATTTTATAGTAAGAAGTCTTAAACACCGGATTAAAGTCTAACAGGTTTGTTTCAAATCACTAGCTTTCGGAGCACTGCTCCTTCCTCAGGTGCATTCAGGTGCAATCCTCTTCGGAGCTTCCCAGGTAAGGATTTCCCAGGACTTCCAAATTCCCCTGTGCAATTGCCCTGCATTGGAAACTATCCGAAAATGAGTTTTAAATAACAAACATCGGATGGTTCTGATAGGGTTAGGCCCAGAAAACAGTTGGGATAAAGACACTTCTAACGTCTGGGTAACTATTGTAGAGATCCAGTCTGAGGCCCCCCCGGCCCTTCACAGGAACATTCTTAGAATCAGAGAATCCCTACGGTGCAGAAGGAGGCCATTCAACCCATCGAGTATGCACCGATCCACTCTGCCCTATACACCTAACCCTGTAACCTAACCTGCAAATCCCTGGGCACTAAGCGGCAATTTAGCGTGGCCAATCCACATAACCTGCACAACTTTGGACTGTGGGAGGAAACCCACACAGACACGGGGAGAAAGTGTCAACTCCACACAGTCACCCAATGCCGGAATAGAACCCAGGTCTCTGGCGGCGTGCGCCAGCAGTGCCAACCACCGTCCTGCCCTTTATGAAACTTTGTCAAGCCGAGTTTTGAAAAATAAACTTAAGAGTACCCAATTTTTTTTTTCGAAATTAAGGGGCAATTTAGGATGGCCAATTCACCCAGCAGATACATCTTTTGGGTTGTGGGGGTGAGACCCATGCAGACACGGGGATCAAACAAAGTTTTAACACTGAGCCACACCAGGAGAGATTTGACCAGGTGCTCAAAGAGGTTGGTTCTAAGAAGTGCCTTGAAGGCCGAAAGGTCGGGAGGTTAGGGGTGTGAAGGGTCAAGGCAGCTGAAGGCACTGCCAGTAATGGCGAAGCACTTAAAAATTGGGACGTGCGAGGGACCAGAATTAGATGAGCATAAATGCTGCCAGCGTTAAAGTGCAGCTAAATTGTACCGTTTCAGGTCGGTGTACGATGGAGAGGAACACTGGCGGTTCATGGAGAAGCTGGAGGCTCGGATCCGGAACCATGACCGGGAGATTGAAAAAATGTGCAACTTTCATTTCCAGGGATTTGTCGACTCTATCACGGAGCTACTGAAGGTGCGGGGAGAAGCACAGAAGCTGAAGGTATGTTGCACGCTCCCTGTCTCGTCTTGTCACAGCGTTGCCACGCTGAAACGGGTTACTGCAGATACCAGGAGCCCTCCGAGTCTCAGCCATGTTGGTGGCACCGAAGTGTGTGAGGCCAGTCCTGCTCTTTCCCAGTCACAGAGCGTGGTCAGGGTGTCGCACTTGCTGCCACAATGATGCACACCAGAGGGTGAAGGAAATAGAGGTTGTGATAGGGTGCGAACAGACATTTAAAATATCTCAACTCTACTTCCATAATGTACCCAAGCCAAGTAGCAGCATGAAAGGTGTATTCACAGTGATGACTCTCACTATTTCGCACTGATTACTTTTAAATGACTAATTGTTTGAGTTTACCAGAAGGAAATGTTTTTTTCCCCTCCTTTTCAGATTCAGGTGACAGACACCAATAACAAGCTGCAGGAGTCGGGAAAGGAGGTGGGTACTTTTTCACTGTCTTATTTCTTCCCATGCATTCCCAGGGGCTAGTTTAGCACAGTGGGCTAAATCGCTGGCTTGTGAGGCAGAACAAGGCCAGCAGCGCGGGTTCAATTCCTGTACCAGCCTCCCCGAACAGGCGCCGGAATGTGGCGACTAGGGGATTTTCACAGTAACTTCATTTGAAGCCTACTTGTGACAATAAGCTATTATTATATTATTATGATGCTGTTACCCACCTTAAGACAGTGGACTACTTCCAAATTACTTGATAGTCTGTGAAACACTGAGGGGTACCCTAATATCGTTAAAGCTGCAATAAGTGGCAGTTCAGTCTGCATAAACCTACTATTATTTTTTTGCTACTGTAAATGATTTTAAAAATCATGAACCAGCTGCCGGATGCTGAGTTGCCAGTTGACATTAGTTGCCCCATTTCTCTTATTGTACCGATATGTACTCCCAAGTGAAGATCCAAGTTCCAAATGCGAGTGAGTGACTCGGTGAGTCATGTCGACCAGTGATGACCGAGTGATGGTTGATGTAGATTCTGCTGGACTCGAGCTGAGCTGTGGGCAGCACAGTGCTTATCACTGTTACTTCACAGAGCCAGTGTCCCAGGTACGATTCTCGGTTTGGGTCACTGTCTGTGCGGAGTCTGCACGTTCTCTCCGTGTCTGTGTGGGTTTCCTCCGAGAGCTCTGGTTTCCTCCCACAAGCCCTGAAAGACGTGCTTGTTAGGTGAATTGGACATTCTGAATTCTCCCTCTGTGTACCCGAACAGGTGCCGGGGTGTGGCGACTAGGGGCTTTTCACAGTAACTTCATTGCAGTGTTAATGTAAACCTACTTGTGACAATAATAAAGATTATTATTGTTATAAATATCAGCCAGCACTATTATTGCCTTGGCACCTGACAAAATGTACGTCGAACCGGGACAGAGGAGCCCGGTTTTGTTGCCTCCTCCTTTCACATGTCGGAAGTCGTGCACATGGAGATGGTGGCCACTCAGATAAGATTTCGAGCCAAAAGGATTCGATGAGTCCCGAGGGTGAGAATCAGTGAGGTTAAGAATGACTGCTTGTTTGGTGAACCTGTGAAAACCGAATAACCGGTCTGTGAAAATGTGGTCTTAAATTGTCTCTCTTCACCGTCTGATACAGTTACTTACCGAAATGGAGGAGCTGAGGAAATGTCGCTCACAACAACGGAACATAGCAGCCACGGTGGACCAACTGACGCTTTGCTTGCCAGGTACGATACAGATATCGGAGGCACGGTTTCTGCTGGAGGTAATAGGTTTGGTGCTAATTGTTATGTCTTGAGTCAGCAGAATTGTTCTGAACTGGTGGAACTGAAGAACAAAAAAGGATCTAAAATTGTAATGAGTGTTTTGTATTGACCCTCTGGTAGCAGTTCTGAGGTGCTCGAGTGGATAAAGGCAGAAATTAGGCAAGTGTGTAGCCAAGGCAGCATTAATTTTGGGGGGGGGGGGGGGGGGGGGGGGGGGGTGGTTTGAACTTACACATAGATTGGGGGAGACAAACAAGGACCTATCAGAAAGGTAGTGAATTTCTGGAATGTGTCCTGGATAGATTCCTGCAGCAATATGCTTGAGATGTAATAAGGGGACGTTTAACGCGATGAGACCGAGACTGTCCACGGTAAGCTGGGAAGAGCTGTTAATGGATCAAACAACTGAAGATCATTGGAAAACATTTAAAGAAACATTCAACGAGAGACAGAGCAAGTATCCCCTGAGAGGAAAAGGCTCTGCTTCACACAAAAAAAATAGCCCTGGACAACTAAAGAGGTTAAGGACAGCATAAAAGAAAGGGCAGAGAGAGCTGGTTTAGCTTAGTGGGCTGGGCAGCTGGTTTGTGATGCAGAACAAGGCCAGCAGCGTGGGTTCAATTCCCGTACCAGCTGAGAATTCTGAAGTCTTCCTCTGTGTACCCGAACAGGCTCCAGAATGTGGTGCCTGGGGGCTTTTTGCATTAATTTCATAATTGGGACAATAAAATATTATTATTATTAGAAATATTATATTGAAGGTTGTTCTCAAAAAGGTGCCAGAGGGGAGATGATGGGAATTTTTTACTGAGCGAGTTACAGCCTGGAATGCCCTGCAGAAAGGACGGTGGAAGCTAATCCATTAGAAACGTACTCTGAATGGCAAATATCTGCAGGGCTTTGGGGTAAACGTAAGGAGTTGGGACTGATTGGGTTGTTCTTTCAGAGAGTCAGCAAAAGGCAGGATAGGCAGAACAACCACCTTCTATGATGCTATGATCTTGAACCTAAGGGAAGTGCCTCATGCAGGCGACCTGCACCATCTGAAAAAGAAAGGGATTAAGTTGGGAAGTCATTGATAAATGACGCAGATTAGTGTTTGACAGGGTTCTGCATGGCCATGGGGCCGGTTCAGCTCAGTTGGCTGAAACAGCTGGTTTGTGATGCGGAGCGAGACCAGCAGCGTGGGTTCAATTCCCGTACCAGCTGAGGTTATTCATGAAGGCCTCGGCTTCTCACCTGAGGTGCGGTGATATCTCGGAGCAAACCACCACCAGTCAGCACTTCCCCTCAAAGGGAAAGGCAGCCTATGGTCATCTGGGACGATGGTGACTTTACCGAGATAGTAGGGGAAGGGGAGAAATTTCACAGGGCATAGAACCTGGAGTGGAAGCAATTTGGAATAGTTGCAATGAGTCTTGATTTCACCATCATGAGGCTATCATAGAATCCCGACAGTGCAAAAGGAGGCCATTCAGCCCATTGTGTCTGCATCGACCCTCTGAAAGAGCACACTACCTAGACCAACTTCCCCTCCCAATCCCTGTAACCTCACCTGACCTGCACATCTTTGGACTGTGGGAGGAAACTGGAGTATCCAGAGGAAACCCACGCAAACATAGGGAGAAGATGCAGACTCCACACAACCAGTCACCTATGGCTCTAATCGAACCTGGGTCCCTGGCGTACTGTGAGGCAGCAGTGCTAATCACTGTGCCACCGGGCTGTCTATGTGAGGAAGAAATTGTGAGTGAGTAACGGGAGGCAATGATCAATAGTTATTCAAGCAACACCGTGTATTTATAAAGCATCTGCAACAAAGAAGAACCCAAGAGGTGTCACAGGAATGTGATGACAAAATACCGAGACATGTGAAGAAGTGTTGGGACTGGTCAAAGAACAAAGAAAAGTACAGCACAGGAAAAGCCCTCCTAGCCTGCGCCGACCATGCTGCCCGTGTGAACCAAAACCCTCTACACATCCAAGGTCCATATCCTCTATTCCCATCCTATTCATGTGTTTGTCAAGACACTCCTTAAAGGACACTAGTGTACCTGCTTCCTCCACCCCCTCTGGCAGCGGGCTACAGACACCCACTACCCTCTGTGAAAAGAAGAACATCCTCTGGGACGTCGCCCCAGAGGTGGGGTTAGACATGAAGCTGTGGCCTGGTCTGGGTTGATGGCCTCTTCCTTTTCTTTACTGGCACCTGGAACAGAGTGAAAAAACAATTCAGTGATGAGGGACATAGACAGAGTCAGAAGATTTTTTCCAGGGTGAAAGAGTCAATTACATGGGGACATAGATTAAGGTGCGAAAGGCAAAGTTTAGAAGTTGGCTTTAGGGTGAATCTTAGAATAGGAAAGAGAGGCAGAGAAGGTTAGACTGGGTATTCCACAGTTTGTGACTTTGGCAACTGAAGGCGTAACCGTCATTGGTAAGAATGATGGAGATTGGGTTCCACAAGAGGCCAGATCCCAGAGGATTGGAGGATGAGAGGAGACCACGGAGACGGGGAGGAGATCAAGGCCATGGAGAAATTTGAAAACAGGCATATATTTTAAAATCAAGGCATTGCAAAGAAGCTCAAGAGCCAGAAAGGGAGAATGTGAGCTGACAGAACCCCCTCCCCACCCCCAGCTCCCTCCCTTCCTTCCCTCAGCTCTCCTCCCCCTTTTCTTGCCTTCAGCCTTGGGGGTCTGTTGTTCTTCTCCTGGCTTCACCAGTGCTGAATTCCCCCTCAAGTGCTGGGCTCCATCTAATGGTACAGTTTGGTAGGGCAAGTGTAGTTCTGGGGATTTGGCTGATAACTGCACTGCCCAATGTCTGCCACCAGATGGAGCCTCGTCAATCTAAAAGCGCTGTACAGGTTACCAGTATGGTGAGATGTTTTTTTATTGGATACTGCATTGTATTTCTTTTATATTTAGTGATGCAGTCAGTGTCCGGCTGCGGCCTGGGCGAGCGTGCGGCTGCGGATCACTGGAGAAACTTGCTGTCAATCTCACTCCAATTTATTCATTAATTCTTATGGAAAAATTTAAAACAACAATTTTCAGCACAACATCGCAACTGGGGTGCTAAGTGAGAAATTAGAGTGCTGGTTTGCTGAACTGCACCTTCACCTCAGCCTCAGTCCCCAGTAAAACCATTGCTTTCACTCTAGCTGGTCCCCCGGTACGGCTCTCATTTCTGCTCCCCAAGTCCCAAAGGAAATGGTGGACAACTGCTTTAGCCTCCCGTTGCCACATCTGGATGCGTGAGTTAAAACAGTCGGACCCTCCTTCTATCTGCTACAACTGATCCAGGGGTTCAAGATAATCCTGGTTTCTTCTCTGCAAGCTTAGCTTGTCCGTGCGCCGCACCTCCAACTCCTTTAACCCTATTCTCGCCAAACTGCTGACTGAAATGTTGAAGGCGGCAATGCACCAAGTAAAAATTGGCTCTGATTTCTTCTTTCAGCAACTCCTATCAGGAATAAAACGTTGCAGTGCTGAGCTGGTGCTGCACTGTCGGAGGTGCAGTCTTTCAGATGAGGCATGAACTGGCTCCTTCAGGTGTGCACAGCAGATGGGACTATTCAAAGTGGACCAGGGGTGTTTTCATGTCACTAACACTATTAAAACAGATTATCTGTTTGTTATCTTCTAATAAAATAAATTTAGAGTCCCCAATTATTTATTTTTTCCAATTAAGGGGCAATTTATCGTGGCCAATCCACCTAACCTGCACATCTTTGTGTTGTGGGGGCGAAACCCACGCAGACATGGGAAAAATGTGCAAACTCCACACGGACAGTGACCCAGGGCCAAGAATCGAACCCGGGGCCTCAACACTGTAGTCCCAGTGCTAACCACTGCGTCACGTGCCGCCCTTTCTGTTCATTATCTTTTGTTGTTTGTGGGATTTTCTGTGTGCAAATTGCCTGCTGCATATCTCAAAGTACAACAGCGACTGCGCTTCAGAAGTTTATAATTGGTGGCACAGTGCTTTGTGATCTGCTGAAGCTTTGAGAGAAGTTGTGGAAATGCCCATTCTGTTCCCTCCAAACCAGTGGAGACCCATGACCGGGACCCACCTGCAAACCTGACTTGAGTTCTGAGAGATCAACACAGATCCACCGCTAAAGCTCGGCTGTGAAGACTCGGTCACACACCACCGTACAGCAGATTCAGGATGATGGGAGACTGGAGGGGAAATCAAATTAAAGTAACCCTAAGAATTGGGATGAAAGTCAAAGTTTCGGGATGATTTGTTTACATGTGTTGACAGGAGCACCGTGGCTTCTGCAGCTCTGTCAGTAGAATTTCCTGGATGATTGCAAGTGAGCGCTGAAGAGTTTAGCAGAGCCGTCCTTTGAAGGGTACAAAGGGTGAGGTCCGACGACATACTTTGTTGGAGGAAATGACTGCAGTTTTCTGTTTCCAAGCTACTTATGAACTAGCTGCTGTGTAATGTCTGGCAGCGTGAAATAAATGGACCGCATCCATCTCCGGTTACCTGCCTCTCATTTGCTGTGAAAACTCTTGCAACAGAAATATAGTTGGTAAAGCAGAATTGTGATTACTCTCCCACTAATGGAACAGCATCTTGAAGCACTTCAGGCAATTGCTTTGTAGTGCGGTGCTGTAGGTATAGGGGTGGCTATTCAAGGCCGGGTATGTTCCATCAACAGTGGGTGTAGGAGGGATCGTAGTCCAACTCCTTGCTTTTTTGTGAATAGTGCCACGACTTTAACCATCTGCGGAGACCATACCTTAGCTTGATGTCCAGATCGGAAATGTGGTACTCCTGAATGTGCTCACCCTGTGCTGTGGGACTTAACTTACACAGAGACCAAAGTGCTACCAGCTAGGTCAACAAGGCACAGTGGTTGAAGGCCAAAACGGCAAAATTTCTCTTTCGCAAGTCTTTGTTTGGCTTGTTGTAATTATGTTTGGAATCAAAGTCAATGCGAGCGGCCGATTTTGTAGCTGTCATGTATTTTTTTTCGTGTCCAAATATTCCCTGATAATTATTTAGTTCCTTTTTAAAAATATTTTTATTTGAGGCATTTTCAATTATGCACAGAAAAAGAGAAAAACAGCACCAATAAACATCATTCACAAACCATACTCCAGGTACCCAACCCCCTCCATCCCAGCCCACTCCCTCTGCCCCATTTTCTAACTCTAGTAATAAAAGAACCCCCCCCCCCCCGAAGAACCACTACTTCCGCTGACATTTCACCACCCTTTAAAGAACAACCTTCACCTCGAGAAGAACCCATCAGCTGTGCCTCTAATCGTAAACTTTATCCTATCCAGGTGCAGAATTTCCGCCCAGTCACTCTGCCTCACTGTTGCTTTAGGCGGCTCCGGTCCCGCCACCTTAACGGTATCCGCCTCTAGGCTATCAGGGAGGCAGACGCCAACACGTCTGCCACTCTCACCACCTGCACTCCCGGTACTTCCGAAACTCCAAATATTGCCACCCAGGGGCTCGAGTCACCTTCGCTCCCAGAACCTTTGATACAGTTCCCGCAAAGACCTCCCAGAACTCCAACATCGGGCATGCCCAAAGTAGGTGGACATAATTTGCCACCCACATCTATCCTCTATTCCTGGAAAGAGCCGGCTCATCTTGGACACTGCCAAGTGCACCACTGAGAACTGGATGAGACACAGACTCGCACATGAAGTGGATGAGTTACTCTTCACAGGGCCTCACTCCATAGCCCGGCCTCGACGACCTCTCCCCCTGCCCTCCCAGCTCCTCTTCCCATTTCAGTTGTATTCCCTCCACCAAAAACCTCTCTCTCTTCATCAACTCCCCATGTATGTCCGAGATCCTACCCTCCCGAACTCATCTTTGGACAAAATCTTATCTTAGAATTGCTCCAGTGTAGAAGGAGGTCATTCGACTCATCGAGAGTGCACTGACCCTCTGGAAGAGCACCTACGGAGGCCTACTACCCCATCCTAATCCCATAACCCCGCATATCCTGCATATCTTTGTATACGAAGAGGCAATTTTATCACAGCCAATCCACCTAACCTGCACATCTTTGGACTGTGGGAAGAAACTGGAGCACTCGGAGGAAACCCACACAGACACTGGGAGAAAATGCAAACTCCACACAGACAGTCACCCAAGATCAGAACTGACGACGTGAGGCAGCAGTGCTAATCACTATGCCACCATTCCGCCCCCTATCTTGTAACGCCAGGGGTGGTAATTTCAGAAACCGTTCCCCTCCCTCCAGCACCTCCAGTCCATTTCATAGGTGAATCCACTAAATTCCAATGTTCTCAAAAGTCCCAAAGTCCATGGTCTCTTAGGAACTTAATTGCCTCCTCCGGCGTATCAAAGTAGTGTTCTTGTCCCTCATGCGTGATCCACAAACGAGCAGAATACAGCACTCCGAACCGTATGTTATTCCTGAATTGGGTCGCCTTGACTCTGTTGAATCCGGCTGGCCGCTTGGCCAGCTCCGCTCCCAAGTCCTGATAGATGCAAACAGCATGCCCTTTCCAGGTACACTCCCTCATCTTTACCCACTGTAGGATCTTCTCCTTATCCAGGTAGCGAGGTCGCCACATTACGATCACCCGTGGCAATGCTCCCGCTTTCGGCTTCCTCCTCAACAAACAGTGCACCTGATCCACTTCAGGTGGTCAGTCAAAGACCCCGGGCGGGATTCTCCGACCCCCCGCTGGGTTGGAGAATCGCCCGGGGCCGGCGTCAATCCCGCCCCCGCCGTGTCCCGAATTCTCTGCCACCTGAGATTCGGCGGGGGCAGGAATCGCACTGCGCCGGTCGGCGGGCCCCCGCGCGATTCTCCAGCCGCGATGGGCCGAAGTCCCGCTGCTGACAAGTTTCTCCCCGCAGCGTGGATTAAACCACCTCTCTTACCGGCGGGAGCAGGAGGTGCAGGCGGGTACTTGGGGGGGGGGGGGGGGGGGGGTGGGGCAATCTGACCTCGGGGGGGGTGCCCCCACGGTGGCCCTGGCCCGCGTCGGGGCCCACCGATCGGCAGGCGGGCCTGTGCCGTAGGGGCACTCTTTTTCTTCCTGCCTTCGTCATGGTCTTCACCGGTATGACGTCAGCAGCCACTGATGCTCCGGCGCATGTGCGGACTTACGCCGGCCAGTGAAGTCCTTTCGGCCCCAGCTGGCGTGGCGCCAGCGGCCGTTCACGCCAGCCGGCAGAGTGGGAACCACTCCAGCAAGGGCCTAACCCCTCAATGTGAGGGCTTGGCCTCTGAAGGTGTGGAGACTTCCGCACCTTTGGGGAGGCCCGACACCGGAGTGGTTCACGCCACTCCAACACGCCGGGACCCCCCGCCCCGCCAGGTAGGGGAGAATCCCGGCCCTTGTCTCTCACCAGCTTCTCAAACACCCCGCCACATAATTTGTGGGTTGTTATCCTCAATCCCGTCAGGCAACCTCACGATCCTGAGATTTTGCCTCCACGACCGGTTCTCCGGGTCGTCCACCACCTCCCTCAACTTCTTCTGGCCCTCCGCCATCACAGCATTTCTGCCTCCAATGATCCTCGTGGCCGGCCACCGACTCCTCCACCTTCTGGAGCAACGCATTCTGCGCCTCCAGCCCCTGCTCCACTCGCTCTTGGGCAGCCCGAATCAGCTCTGCCACCATAGCCACGTCTTCTGAGGCCCTTCTCTGCTGCTGGAATTCAGCCGCCAAAAACTCCCCTAGTTGCTCGGTTGACCATTGTACCGGCAACGCGCCACAGATCTTTCTGCCATCTTTTCTTATGTTGTACCTTTAGAGCAGTCCAGGTCTGACTGTTGCCATTTGTTTGTTGCACTCCTCGTTTGGTAAGTCTTAGACATCCCCTACCGAAGGAGAATCACCAGTTCTCAATGATCCACCTGTGTAACACTCCGCAAAACGGGCGAAGAGGACCAAAGAATCCAACCTCGGGCAGGAGTCACCGAATGTGCTCACTCATGGCTGCCACCGGAAGTCATCATTATTTAGTTCAAAATGTTTTTAGCCTTGATCTCTGACACACAACCCGTTCCAGATTGTGTTTACTGGGCCCCCTAGTATTTTTTTGTACGAGTTGTGTTTAGAGAGATTATCTCGCTGCGAAAGATCACTTGTTGGCAAATGAATCGTCGTTGGGCAGGAAGTAAGGCGTGTTACTTTGGAATTGAGACGGCTCCAAAACGGGATGTTAGGGATGGGGAATTGGGGCTGAGTTGTCAGTCGGCAGCAGATTGGATGATCTGATTCCCAAGCTGTCCTGTCGCTTTGACAATTGGCCAATGAGCCGAACTCCTTGATACGACCCGGAGAGACCGACCTTGATCGGGATCTTGGATTCATTCCCGTTAACTCCACAAGCCAACACTCTGTCTCCCCTGTCGGACGGTTCAAGCTCAAGAAACAGCAGGAAACTAGGAATGCTCTCACTGGAGTGTCTTTAGCAATGGATGCGCTGGGCGGAAGGGTGGTGTCTGGGAAATATGGCACGTCTTTAAACCCAGAGAACCTGCAGTTGGGAAGAACGAGTCTGTTGTCCAGATTCCTTGCTCGCTTGGCTTTCAATCCTTGGTCTGGTGATTGGTGTCACGCTGAGATGTGCTGCTGACCATAAGAATAAAGCACGTGTGTAAATAAAAGTTAGTACTGTTCAAGTAATGAAAATGTAATATTAAAACCATTTATGGATACAAAGCATTGAAGGAAAATGGCATCCCTTGTAACAAAAATGAATACATTGCAAAGTGGCTGTTCCGGTGTCTGACACCTCTCTCTCTCTCTCTCTCTCTCTGTTTAGTACTGGAGATGTACAGTAAGTTACGGGAGCAGCTGAAGACTAAAAGGTAAATTGGCTTTGATTTTCTGTGTTTGTGCTCGTCGGTCTGTCCGGGGGGGGGGGGGGGGGGTGGGGGGGTGGGTAGGTGGGGGTGGTGGGGGGGGGCAGGGTGCCCTGTTGTTCAGCTTCACCTCCACTCCTGTTAAGCGCTCCCAAATTTATTTGCACCATTAAGTGTGGTTGTCGGGGTCATGTTAAACATAAATGGGTCGGGTAGAAATGGAGAATGCACCCAAGAGGCTGGAAGTGGCAACCTTTCCATGAAGATATGTGGCCGGGCTTGTTCAGTTCCCAGGAAAACTAACCATTGAGTGAAGTTGGATATGTGACGGAGGAGCTGTGAAGGCAAGTTCGGTAAAGAAAAGTAGCCTGACCAAATTATTTGGAGTCATTCAGCCCGTTGATTTATTTTTCCTGACATGTTTTATGATCTTCCGATTTTCTATTTATAAAAGGGTATAAAAATAGTGTCTTTCTCATCCATGCAAAACTCCTCGTTGTGCGGCTGGCTGGTGCTGCAGTGGTTCAAAACAAATTAATTTAATGAGGGAAATTATAGTGATTTCCAAACACAAAAGGCACTGCAGCTAAAGCTTTGTGATTTGTAATTAACAGGCAACGGTGGGAGGTTTCTTGTTCATTATTCTCCAGATGTGCGGGTTGCTGGCAGGTCCAACATTTTTATTGCCTATCCCTGGTTGCCAGTGGTTCAAAAGGTGTTGGCGTGCCGCCTTCTTGAGCCATTCCATGTGCTGTAGGCACTCCCACAATTCTGCTGGTGTTCCAGGAGTTTGTCCCAGCGACAATTGAGAAATGATGATATATGTCCAGGTTTGGGACATTGTGTTTGCCTGGAGGGCAACTTGGAGGTGAAGGTATTTTCAGGCATCTGGTGGTCCTTCTCCTTCCTGGTGGGTGGAGGTCATGGGTTTGGGAGGTTCTACCAAAGAAGCTTTAGATAGTTGCTGTAGATGGTGCACACTGTGGCCATGATGTGTTGGTGGTGGAGGTAGTTTAAGCTGGTGGATACAGTGCACATCGAACTGGGATGCCTATCTGGGATGGTGTCAAGCTTCCTGTGTTTTTAGCCACCAGGCAAGTGGAAAGTATTCCATCACACTCCGGACTCGCCCTTTCTCAGTGGTGGGAGAGGCTTTGGGGAGTCAGGAGGTGGTGGCAGAATTATAGGATGGGTTGCAGTACAGGAGATGATCATTCGGCCTGTTGTATCCATGTCAGCTCTCTGCAAGAGCTGCTCAGTTAGCCTCAGTACAGAAGCAAAGTACTGAAGATGCTGGCAATCTGAAATATAAACAATAACAGCTGGAAATAATCAGATCAGGCTGCATCGCTGGAGAGAAACATCATTTCAGGTCAAGATGATCTTTGAGGTGACCCGCTGAGTATTATCAGCAACTTATGTCTTAATTTCAGGTACTCCACCTCCCTCTAACCTGGCAATTGTTTTTCCTCTTCAAATAATTACTCAATATTTTTCGAAAGCCAGTTCACTCTCTGGCAGCGAATTCCAGCTCCCAGCCACTCACTGAGTTGAAAAACATGTTCTTCTCCATGTCACCTTTGGTTTTTTTCACCATTCACCTTAAATTGGTATTCCTTGGCTCTTGACCCATCTGCCAAAGGGCGCAGTTTCTCTCCCTCTACTCTGTCCAGGCTTCTGATAGTTTTGAACATCTCTGTCAAGCCTCCTCTCAACCTTCAAGCTGTTATTGGATAGGCACATGGAGGGCCTGTTCTGTGCTGTATTGTTCTATGAGTTCTATGTTCTCTGAGGAGAAACCAATCCAAGTGTCTTCGATCTATCCTCAGATCTGAAGCCCCTCATCCCTGAAACCATTCTTGTAAATTTGACTTTGCAGTCTCTCCAATGCCTTCGCACCCTTCCAAAAAATACTCCAGTTGAGGCTGAACCAGTATTTTATGGTTCTTCATAATTTCTATGCTTTGATTTATAAAGCCCAGCATCCCATTGGCCTTTTAATCCATTGTCTCAACCTGTCCTGCCCCAGGTCTCTGTTTCTGCACCCCTTTCCAATTGTACCTTTTTTTTTGCCTCTTTGCATTCATTCTTCCAAAATGTATCACTTCACACTTCTCCGCATTCAGTTTCATCTGTCGTGTTCTTGTGGATTTGCTCCTGAAATCCATCACCACCCTCTTCACAGTTGCAATGTTTAAAATTTTTCTTTTTTTACAGTATCCAATCCACCTACCCTGCACATCTTTTGGGTTGTGGGGGCGGAACCCACGTAAACACGGAGAGAATTTGTAAACTCCACACAGATAGTGACCCAGAGCCGGATCGACCTGAGACCTCAGTGCCGTGAGGGCAGCAATGCGAACCACTGCCCACCATGCTGCCCCCCCAGTTTGCAATGTTGACAAGCTTTATGTCATTTTGAAAATTTGAACTTGTGCCCTGTATCCTAGACTCGGTCCCTGGGCATTAACTTTGCTGACAAGCACTTTATCAATCAGAATACCCAGACTTGGCTTGTTGAAGTAGCAATAGCATTTATTAGATTGGGTCCAGCTAATTCCAATTCAATGGTGACCTCCAGGATTTTGAAGGTGGAGGTTTTGACCATAATAATACAAATGAATTAAGCTCCTCCTTGTCAGAGATGGTCATTACCTGGCAATTGTGCGATCTGCATTAACTTCCCATTCATCAGTCCAAACCTGTTCGCTGTTCATATCTTGCTGCATGCTGGCATGGACTGATCTAACTTCTGAGGAGCTGAAAATTGTGCAGTAACAACCAGACATCGCCACTTCTGACTTTAGGATGAATGAAAGGTCATTGATGAAGCAGCTGAAGATGGTTGGGCCCAGGACACTCCCCTGAGGGACCCCTGCAGTGATGCCCCAGGATGATTGACCTCCAACAACCGCAACCATCTTCCTTTGTCCCAGATATGATTCTAGCCGTTGAGGTTTTCTTCCTGGGTGCTGGTACAGTGATTGGCAACTGCTACCTCAACGCCAGTACGCGGGTTTGATTCGGACCTCGGGTGACTGTCTGCGTGGAGTTTGTACGTTCCCCCCTGTCTGCGTGGGTTTCCTCCGTATGCTCTGGTTTTCTCCCACAGTCTAAAGATGTGAAGGTTAGGTGGATTGGCCATGCTAAAATGCCCCTAAGTGAAAAAGGTTAGGGGGGAGGTGGGGGCGGTTGTGGGGATAGGGTGGGAGATTGGGCCCAGGCTGGGTGTTCTTTCGGAGAGTCCGTGCAGACTCGATGGGCCGAATGGCTTCCTTTTGCACTGTAGGGATTCTATGCCCCTTCAAAGCATCTTGGGATTTTTTAACCCTGCTAAAGACACTACATACAATGCAGGTTGTTGTCTTCTCGTTTTCCCACAACCTCAACCGGTGGCATCTCCCCTTCCCTCTTTGAGAAATTGATTAATTGCAGGGCTGTTCAGATTTAAGGTTACTTCTGACATTGGTGCGGTGGATTTGTAGCAAAATTTGCAGTTGATTAGCTAGAAATTCCTGTGCACAATACATTTTCACAAAGCTCAAGTGCTTTCAATTATCCACATCTGGAAAAAAGGATTTTCTATGTATTGGAATCTGATGGATGCTGTAATGTAAAGGCCTGTGCAAGGAGCCTGAATATTTCTTTGGGGCCTCCCGAGTGCATGTTTTTGTTTCAGCGGCAAGTACTAGATAAAGCGCCAAGATCTACAGTGCCGGACACACCAAAGTCCAAAAAGAAGCACAAGGCAAGATAACTTTAGTTGGGATGCAGTAGGAGAGTTTTCCCTTAAAAGTAAAGGAGACAAAGCAGAGACGTGATTGAGGTGTTCAAGAATTATGAGGGTTTTGATAGACTAAATAAGGAAAATCCATTTCCAATGGCAGGGGGGGCAGTTAACCAGAGGAGCATATTTACAATAATTGGTCGAAGAATCAGAGGAGAGATGAAGGGGATTTTATTACATAGTGAGTTGTGGTCTGGAATGGGTAAGAACAATGGAGGCAGATTCACTCGCAAGTTTCAAAATGGAATTGGATGCTTCACAGCGCCAGAAGACCTAGGTTTGATTCTGGCCTTGGATGACTCTGTGGAGTTTACTTGTTCCCCACTTGCCTGCATGGGTTTCCTCGGGTGCTCCGGTTTCATCCCAAAGTCCAAAAGTGTGCAGGTTAGGTGGATTGGCCATACTAAATTGCCCCTTTGTGTTCAAGGTCTGCAGGTTAGATGGGCTATGGGGATAGGGCGCGGGAGTGGGCCTAGATAGAGTGGTCTTTCGGAGGTTCGGTGCAGACTCGATGGGCCGAATGGCCTCCTTGTGCCCTGCAGAGATTCTATGGGTGCAGAGCTTCTTTAACGCAGTTAAATGTCCTAAAAACCTTCACAGGCATCTTGTTGGATAACATCTGACACTGAAATACATAATGTGACTCAAAGCTTGGTCCAAGATGTTGGGTTTTAAAGAGCGTCTTCAATGGGGAAAAT
Source organism: Scyliorhinus canicula (assembly GCF_902713615.1). Taxonomy (NCBI): domain Eukaryota; kingdom Metazoa; phylum Chordata; class Chondrichthyes; order Carcharhiniformes; family Scyliorhinidae; genus Scyliorhinus; species Scyliorhinus canicula. The sequence continues at coordinate 13,928,521 of NC_052148.1, read as the reverse complement.
TAGAAAAGTGCTATGGAATGAGCAAGTGAGTGGGAAATTGGAATGTTCTTTCAAAGAGCCAGCACCATCACGATGGCCTGAATACCTTCCTTGCATGCTCTGTGATTCTGTGCGGAATGGAGTTCTCCATTTGTGAAATTCTCTCTAAGAATGGCCGAGAACTAACAATCAGGATCGGCAATTCTATTTCCAACTTTGATCAGACAACAAAATGCAAGCTTCCTGTTCCTCCAATATTTCAGGCACTCTTCCAAGTGAGGATCCTTTACTCCCAACTCTGCAGCAAATATCCCAGGGAGCTGTACAGAAAATCTGCGCATTTTATGGCACTGATTGCCATGTTCTGGTAAGGAAAAAGTGTGTAACATAGGAACTAGGAACATAAGTAGGCAATTCAGCCCTTCGAGCCAGCTCCGCCATTCATTAGTTCATGGCTGATCTCTCCCTGGTCTCAAACTCTCTTTCCCCCCCATACCTCTTTAAAATCAGAAATATATCGATCTCCTTCTTGAAACCATTTAATGACTCCGATTCCACCGCACTATGGGACAGTGAGTTGCACAAATTCACCACCCTCTGCGAGATGTGGGTCCCTCCTCATCTGGTAAGGGGGTAGATGGGTAAGGGTTGGCAGGTGGGTAGAGTGATAGATGGGCGAGGTGGATTGGATGGCAGATGGATAGGTACACTGGGGTGGGGGAGTAATAGAATTGGTTTGAGGGGAGGAGTCGGAGGATCAGGGGCTAGTGGGGGATCGTGAGGTATTAGTCGTGGGGGAGAGGGGGGGTCATGGGGCAGTTGGGTTGTGGAGGTGGGCAGGGGATGGAAAGTGTCAGTGTGAGTAATTGGGAGTCCAGTTGTTTAGTTATCCACGTGTTGGACTCGTTTTTTTCCCCAGTCTTGACATTTCCTGAGTAAGCATCCAGGTAAGTACATTGGAACTGACCAAAACCTCTGATTTGAACTCCGACCCTGAGACACAATCAGAGATTCCCAGGGAGCAGGGGAATTACTTCAAACTTCCTGGCTGATTTCCATGGAGCCCTTGCACTTCTGATGTACATCCCGTCAATGAGTTGAATAAAATTATTTATTTCAGAACACTTGAGGAAATGGCAGGGCTGTTGAATCAGTTGTTTTTTAAAAAATTTTAAAAATATTTTTATTCTCCTTTTCACATTTTCTCCAAATTTACACCCACCAACAATAAACAATAATCAGTAACGAATGCAATGTTAATCCCCATATCAATAACAACAATCCCATCCATCACCAACCCTCAAACATTAACCCGCATGTTAACATAAACAAATACAAAAAGGAATCGGGAATCACCCCATAGTCACCATTAACACATACAGTCCGCCTCCCCTCCCCCCAACCCTCCAAACCACCCCCTCCCCCCCATGTTCGATGTATTCCAATTCTCGGAAGTGGATAATGAATAATGCCCATGAATTGTAGAAACCCCTCCATCCCCCTCAGTTCAAACTTAAACTTTTCATGAGTCAAGAATTCCAACAGGTCCCCCCGCTACGCCAGGGCACAGAGTGGAGAGGCTGTTCTCTATCCCAACAGGATCCCGCTTTTGGGCGATCAACGAGGCGAAGGCTACAACATCTGCCTCCGCACCACCGTTTCCAACCCCGGCTTGGTCCGACACACCCGAATATGACCTCCCGAGGGCCCAGGTCCAGTTTATCACGTGCATCACTTTAGAGATTACCCTAACAACCTCCTTCCAGTAATCCTCTAGCTTTGGACAGGACCAAAACATATGAACGCGATTTGCGCCCCCCCCCCCCCCCCCCCCCCCCCCCCCCCTGCAATGTTCACACACATCTTCTACCTCTTCAAAGAATCGGCTCATCCTCACCCTTGTGAGGTGTGCTCTAAATACCAACTTCAGCTGTACAGCCCCAAACCCGCGCATAAGGTGGCGGTGTTCACTCTCCGGAGCTCCTCACACCAGAACGCCTCCTTCATATCCTCTCTCAACTCATCCTCCCACTTTGCTTTGATCCCTTCCAGTGGTGCATTCTCCTCTTCCAAAATAGCCCGGTAAACCGCTGACACTACCCCCTTTCTCCAGTCCCCCTGTCGTCAGCACCTCCTCCAGCAATGTGGAGGCCGGCTCCATCGGGAAGCTCTGTATCTCCTTCCTGGCAAAATCTCGAACCTGCTTGCATCTAAACATTTTCCCCAGCTCCAGCCCATACTTCGCTCCCAGTTCCTTCAATCCTGCAAACTGACCCCCAAGAAAGAAATCTTTTAGTGTCTTAATCCCCTTCTCCTCCCAATTCCGAAAACTTCCGTCCCACTTCCCTAGCTCAAATCTGTGGTTCTCCCGAATCGGCATTTCCCTTGACCCTGCTCCCAACCCGAAGTGTTGGTGAAACTGCCTCCACATTCTCAATGAAGCTATTATTACTGGACTCCCTGAGCATTCCCCCGGGGTCATTGGAAGTGGCGCTGTTGCTAGCGCCTTCAATCCCGACCCCCTCCCCAAAATCTGCTCCATTTTGACCCATTGGGAGTCAACCCCCCTGACCCAGCTCCGCACCTTCTTCACATTCGCCACCCAGTAATAATACATCAGGTTCTGAAGACCCAAGCCTGCCTTCCTCTCTGTAGTACGTTATTGGGGAAAGTTGATGAGTCCTGCAGCCTTGAGCACCTGGGCGAGACTGGAGTGGGAGGCATGCACAAGTTTTGATTTTAACACAGTTAGTGTGGGAAAGGGAAGAGAATCTGAAGACCGCAAATCCATGGCTTGGCAGGGACAAGAAGAATGTTTGGAATTAGTATGAATAAAATAGAAAAAGCAAGACAAAGTGAATAAAAGTTTTGAGCTGAGAAAGGATCACCTATCAAACTGCAAGATTTTTTTCATATCCCATTTGTTGAAAGCTTTCCAAATATGAACAGTATTTGGCTGGGCTGGTTACTGTGGCTTTGAGGGGAAATGGGAAACCAAACCTTCTGGGAGGCATTATGAGCTCCAGTGAAGAACAGAAGGGATCTGACTTGAGAGCATCAATCCACAATGGAGAATCATCAAAGTTGGGAATTGATGTTCGAGGGCAAGATGAAAGGTTCTTCACTGAAGAAGAAAAAGAAGAGTTTAATTGCCACATCATTGGTCCCAGAGTTTAATTGCCACATCATTGGTTCCAGTGATGACATGAAGATTCAGTGACTGGAGTTCAGAAAGATTGAAGGGAGTGGATAACTGCAGGGTTAAATCGTCGGTGAAGCTCTGTGATTATATTACTGGGGTTGGATATGTGTCGCTGGGAGTTGGAGTGAAAAAGGGATAGTGGAGGAGGGGGCCGAGTATGTGGGGAGGGGGCAGTGGAAAGAGGGAGAAACACAATCCCCTGAATTATAGGAAAGCATACCAGAGGAGGAGGTACTAATTGCAGCAAAGATGAACAATTTATTATACCCTGTCAAAAGTATGTGAGGGGGTGGGGGGGAGGGAGAATGATCATTTGCAACTCTTTTCATTATTTACGATAGAAACCGAGCCTGCTGGATCACGATTCCTCATTCAGAAATAAGAACAGAATACGCTGCTATTTGTGATTCAGAGAAAACTGAGGACCGCTCTGCTACTTGTGGTGTGCGTGGCCACAGCAGCCAACTGTTACTCGTTTGAATTTAAGCAACAAATATGGCTGCAATGTTGGAGATTGAAGTGTAAAGCTTTTCCACTCTTACAGGACATGTGGAGAGTCCTTCCAGAGAAGGCAGCGAATTAGAGTGTCAACTGACATATTGAAGAGTTGTAGAGAATTAGAAAAGGAAAACTTGTGTGATAACCTCGGGATGTACCAAAGTGCTTTACTGCCGGTGAAGTATCTCTGCCGTGCCGTCACTGCTGCACTGTAGCAAATAGCCAATCACAGCAAGCTCCCAAAAACAGCTATGTGACAACGAGAAGATCATTTTCCTGTAGCTCGTGAGATTATTGGTCAGGATACCAGGGAGAAATTCTGATCCCCTTCAGAATAGTGCCATGGGATCTTTTATGCCCACCTGAGATGGTAAATGGAACCTCAGTTTAATGGCGCACCCAAAATGCGGCACCTCCAGCGCACACACTACTGCTCCGGACGATTCTGTGCTTGTGTCCTATCTCTGAGCCATGGCCGACATCTCATGTTAACTGCTCTGTCTGGGTAGATCAGGTGGGAAAATTGATGTCCCCCAAAGTTAGGGAATCAATAAGTGGTGGGCAGAAAATAGTAACCATACAGGGACTCTGATGGGAGAGTATATGTTCCCCACTTTGGACTTACGCTCGTGTGCAAGATGTTTGTGTGTGCAAGATGTTTGTGTGTGCAAGATGCTCGTGTGTGCAAGATGCTCGTGTGTGCAAGATGCTCGTGTGTGCAAGATGCTCGTGTGTGCAAGATGCTCGTGTGTGCAAGATGCTCGCGTGTGCAAGATGCTCGCGTGTGCAAGATGCTCGCGTGTGCAAGATGCTCGCGTGTGCAAGATGCTCGCGTGTGCAAGATGCTCGCGTGTGCAAGATGCTCGCGTGTGCAAGATGCTCGCGTGTGCAAGATGCTCGCGTGTGCAAGATGCTCGCGTGTGCAAGATGCTCGCGTGTGCAAGATGCTCGCGTGTGCAAGATCCTTTTTGCACCCATGACACGGAGAACAACTCCTGGAAAATCACAGTTTCTCAGGAAGTGATACGTCTTGGGTGAGGTTCCTTTATTTTTGCAGTTTAAGGTGTTGTCCAAAACCTTCAAGTGCATTGCAGCCCTTTTCTGCAATTTGAATCAAACCGCTCAGAGCCATTCACTAAAAGTTTTCCATCTTTTTCTGAGTCTGCTTATCTTTGCTTCCATGTCGAGTATTTGAAAATGTTAGTCAGCCTGCATGTTCCCCCTCTACCTGCATACAATATGATCAAAGTTGAGGTGAACTTCTGTTGGTGCCGTGGTGACACTGAGCTTTTTTGTGCTTTGCTCATGTGGCTTGTCAGTAGCACGTGAAACCTTCTGCCTTACTTCGAGCTTGTCTGCTATTTCCACATACTCTCTCACGAGGCTTTCCAATCTTCACCTTCAAAGATCCCACCTTCGAATTATTTCCGCAAGTGCTTCAACTTGTCTGTCTTCAATGATGGCCAACCTCACAGGCTTTGCAAGATTCTGTTCCTCTGGATTCCAGTGTGCACACAAGCATTTACGACATTTTGGTCGTGTCAAATAGAACTCCACTGCTCCAGAAGGGTACCTTTGCCCGAGCGACCCGCAGCACCGAGTCGCCAACCTCCGGCTGCTTTCTCAGGGCTTCAGAGCTTCCCTTGAGTCCTCCTTGATGGCAAGAGACTCTCCAGTGCTGACTTCTTCAAGCCTGTTCCCCACACCCTTTTCTCTAATTGGAATCTGTTTCTCCTTCTAACATAACTGGGACCTGTCCCCGTCTCTTCTCCGTGCGTCTGGGACACATCTTGGGGCCTCTCCCTGCCCCCTGCCTTGCTTCTTTCTCTATCTCTGGGATACCTCTTGCCTCTGACCTGATTTGAGTCTTTGCTCCTTTTTTACCCTCTGCGCACGGCCTCTCCAAGGTCTGAAGAAGGTAAAGATGTTGAACTTGCACATGTACCTGACCTGCACATGCGCCGGAGGTCTGAAGACTGTCAGGACTTGGGAGTTCTCAACCTCTGATCCCGACGAACAGGGAAGTGCAGTGCTCATAACTGACTCAAAAGGTTAACTCTGTTTCTCTCTCCACAGATACAGCCAGACCTGACTTTTTTCAGCACCGCTTGTTATTATTACACCTCTAAAGTTGTTGTATGTCGAAGTTAAGATTTTCAGCAGAGTAGTTTGTGTTCAGGATTTTTGGTATTGTTGAATTGCAGTGTTTTGACCCGCGTTAGGTTAGAAAATTTGCGTGTGTTCTTTTGAAAATGCGTTTGCTCAAGTTTCCATATTTTTTTGAATGGGAAGGTGCTCTCCTCCATCTTTCACTGTCAGTAGGGAACGTTTCAGCACCAGCTTAGCAGCCTCTGCCGGGGTTGTTCCAGGGCAAATTGATAGGAGCCTGCGTGACCTCTCTGTTCCTTTGATTTGTTTGCCGCCTTGTTATATCCTCGAGCTTCCCCAAGCCCTTAATTTTCAAATTGTCAAAGTTCAGGGCAGCACGGTAGCACACATGGCTAGCACTGTGGCTTCACAGCGCCAGGGTCCCAGGTTCGATTCCCCGCTGGGTCACTGTCTGTGCGGAGTCTGCACGTTCTCCCCGTGTCTGCGTGGGTTTCCTCCGGGTGCTCCTGTTTCCTCCCACAGTCCAAAGATGTGCAGGTTAGGGTGGATTGGCCATGATAAATTGCCCTTCGTGGCCAAAAAGCTGAGGAGGGGTTATTGGGTTACGGGGATTGGGTGGAAGTGAGGGCACGGTGCAGACTCTGGCCGAATGGCCTCCTTCTGCACTGTATGTTCTATGTTCAGCTTTTCTCTTCTGCTTGTAAATGTAGCCCGTATTTACTTTTTAAAAAATTAGTCATTCGGTTTTTAACATTTTATACATCAAACAAAATAATTCAAAACAACAAGAACATCAACCCCCCCCCCCCCAAACACTCCAATAACTCCAAACACTCCAATAAAGAAGGGCAGCACGGTAGCATAGTGGATAGCACAATCGCTTCACAGCTCCAAGATCCCAGGTTCGATTCCGGCTTGGGTCACTGTCTGTGCAGAGTCTGCACATCCTCCCCATGTGTGCGTGGGTTTCCTCCGGGTGCTCCGGTTTCCACCCACAGTCCAAAGATGTGCGGGTTAGGTGGATTGGCCATAGTGTTGGGTGGGGTTACTGGGTTATGGGGATAGGGTGGAGGTGTTGACCTTGGGTAGGGAGTAGGGTGCTCTTTCCAAGAGCCGGTGCAGACTCGATGGGCCGAATGGCCTCCTTCTGCACTGTAAATTCTATGTAAAAAAACTCAGGATAGCACCCCTCCCCCCAGCAGCTGACTCTAACCAACTCTTCAAAATGAAGATTAAACAAACCCCGTTTCTTGTGGAACTCTCAATTGCCCCCCTGAAATGAAATGAAATGAAAATGAAAATCGCTTATTGTCACAAGTAGGCTTCAAATGAAGTTACTGTGAAAAGCCCCTAGTCGCCACATTCCAGCACCTGTTCGGGGAGGCTGGTACGGGAATTGAACAGTGCTGCTGGCTTGCCTTGGTCTGCTTTCAAAGCCAGCTCTTTAGCTCTGTACTAAACCAGCCCCTCAAGGTAAACGCAAACTGCCAGGAACCCCATCAGGCCCCCCCAGCCACACTGAGGCACTGGGCGGAGAGACTGCCAGGAACCCCATCAGGTTCCCCCAGCCACACTGAGGCACTGGGCGGGAAGACTGCCAGGAACTCCATCAGGCCCCCCCAGCCACACTGAGGCACTGGGCGGTGAGACTGCCAGGAACTCCATCAGATCCCCCCAGCCACACTGAGGCACTGGGCGGAGAGACTGCCAGGAACTCCATCAGATCCCCCCAGCCACACTGAGGCACTGGGCGGAGAGACTGCCAGGAACTCCATCAGGTTCCCCCAGCCACACTGAGGCACTGGGCGGAGAGACTGCCAGGAACTCCATCAGGCCCCCCCAGCCACACTGAGGCACTGGGCGCAGAGACTGCCAGGAACTCCATCAGGTTCCCCAGCTACACTGAGGCACTGGGCGGAGAGACTGCCAGCCACACTGAGGCACTGGGCGGAGAGACTGCCAGGAACCCCATCAGGTTCCCCCAGCCACACTGAGGCACTGGGCGGAGAGACTGCCAGGAACTCCATCAGGCCCCCCCAGCCACACTGAGGCACTGGGCGGAGAGACTGCCAGGAGCTCCATCAGATCCCCCCAGCCACACTGAGGCACTGGGCGGAGAGACTGCCAGGAACTCCATCAGGCCCCCCCAGCCACACTGAGGCACTGGGCGGAGAGACTGCCAGGAACTCCATCAGATCCCCCCAGCCACACTGAGGCACTGGGCGGAGAGACTGCCAGCCACACTGAGGCACTGGGCGGAGAGACTGCCAAGAACTCCATCAGGCCCCCCCAGCCACACTGAGGCACTGGGCGGAGAGACTGCCAGGAGCTCCATCAGATCCCCCCAGCCACACTGAGGCACTGGGCGGAGAGACTGCCAGGAACTCCATCAGATCCCCCCAGCCACACTGAGGCACTGGGCGGAGAGACTGCCAGCCACACTGAGGCACTGGGCGGAGAGACTGCCAAGAACTCCATCAGGCCCCCCCAGCCACACTGAGGCACTGGGCGGAGAGACTGCCAGGAACCCCATCAGGTCCCCCCAGACACACTGAGGCACTGGGTGGAGAGACTGCCAGGAACTCCATCAGATCCCCCCAGCCACACTGAGGCACTGGGCGGAGAGACTGCCAGGAACTCCATCAGGTCCCCCCCAGCCACACTGAGGCACTGGGCGGAGAGACTGCCAGCCACACTGAGGCACTGGGCGGAGAGACTGCCAGGAACTCCATCAGGTCCCCCCAGCCACACTGAGGCACTGGGCGGAGAGACTGCCAGGAACCCCATCAGGCCCCCCCAGCCACACTGAGGCACTGGGCGGAGAGACTGCCAGGAACTCCATCAGAGCCCCCCAGCCACACTGAGGCACTGGGTGGAGAGACTGCCAGGAACTCCATCAGATCCCCCCAGCCACACTGAGGCACTGGGCGGAGAGACTGCCAGGAACTCCATCAGGCCCCCCCAGCCACACTGAGGCACTGGGCGGAGAGACTGCCAGGAACTCCATCAGGTTCCCCCCAGCCACACTGAGGCACTGGGCGGAGAGACTGCCAGGAACTCCATCAGGTCCCCCCAGCCACACTGAGGCACTGGGCGGAGAGACTGCCAGGAACCCCATCAGGCCCCCCCAGCCACACTGAGGCACTGGGCGGAGAGACTGCCAGGAACTCCATCAGGTTCCCCCAGCCACACTGAGGCACTGGGCGGAGAGACTGCCAGCCACACTGAGGCACTGGGCGGAGAGACTGCCAGGAACCCCATCAGGTCCCCCCAGCCACACTGAGGCACTGGGCGGAGAGACTGCCAGGAACCCCATCAGGTCCCCCCAGCCACACTGAGGCACTGGGCAGAGAGACTGCCAGGAACCCCATCAGGTCCCCCCAGCCACACTGAGGCACTGGGCAGAGAGACTGCCAGGAACTCCATCAGGCCCCCCCAGCCACACTGAGGCACTGGGCGGAGAGACTGCCAGGAGCTCCATCAGATCCCCCCAGCCACACTGAGGCACTGGGCGGAGAGACTGCCAGGAACTCCATCAGATCCCCCCAGCCACACTGAGGCACTGGGCGGAGAGACTGCCAGCCACACTGAGGCACTGGGCGGAGAGACTGCCAAGAACTCCATCAGGCCCCCCCAGCCACACTGAGGCACTGGGCGGAGAGACTGCCAGGAACCCCATCAGGTCCCCCCAGACACACTGAGGCACTGGGTGGAGAGACTGCCAGGAACTCCATCAGATCCCCCCAGCCACACTGAGGCACTGGGCGGAGAGACTGCCAGGAACTCCATCAGGTCCCCCCAGCCACACTGAGGCACTGGGCGGAGAGACTGCCAGCCACACTGAGGCACTGGGCGGAGAGACTGCCAGGAACTCCATCAGGTCCCCCCAGCCACACTGAGGCACTGGGCGGAGAGACTGCCAGGAACCCCATCAGGCCCCCCCAGCCACACTGAGGCACTGGGCGGAGAGACTGCCAGGAACTCCATCAGAGCCCCCCAGCCACACTGAGGCACTGGGTGGAGAGACTGCCAGGAACTCCATCAGATCCCCCCAGCCACACTGAGGCACTGGGCGGAGAGACTGCCAGGAACTCCATCAGGCCCCCCCAGCCACACTGAGGCACTGGGCGGAGAGACTGCCAGGAACTCCATCAGGTTCCCCCCAGCCACACTGAGGCACTGGGCGGAGAGACTGCCAGGAACTCCATCAGGTTCCCCCAGCCACACTGAGGCACTGGGCGGAGAGACTGCCAGGAACCCCATCAGGCCCCCCCAGCCACACTGAGGCACTGGGCGGAGAGACTGCCAGGAACTCCATCAGGTTCCCCCAGCCACACTGAGGCACTGGGCGGAGAGACTGCCAGCCACACTGAGGCACTGGGCGGAGAGACTGCCAGGAACCCCATCAGGTCCCCCCAGCCACACTGAGGCACTGGGCGGAGAGACTGCCAGGAACCCCATCAGGTCCCCCCAGCCACACTGAGGCACTGGGCAGAGAGACTGCCAGGAACTCCATCAGGCCCCCCCCAGCCACACTGAGGCACTGGGCGGAGAGACTGGATACCACCCCAACAGGACCCACCTGCGAGCAGTCAGCGAGGCGAAGGCTAAAATGTCTGCCCCCCCCGCTCTTGCCTGCAGCTCCGGCAAGTCCCAAATATGGCCCCCAGGGGACGAGGCTCTGAATCCAAGTGTAAGATTGCTGGTGCTGAAAAACGACCTCTAAAATTTCTCCAACTTTGGCCAGGACCAAACATATGTGCAAGTTTGGCCAGATCTCTCCCACACCGCTCGTGTGTCCTCCACCCCCTCAAACAACCGGCTCATCCTCAACCTCGTCAGCTGAGCCCTTTGCGTTACCTCTAACTGTATTAATCCCAGCCTTGCACACGACCCTCTGCAACATCGCACACCACAACCCCTCCTCCAAAGCCACCCCAAGCTCCTCCTCGCACATGGCCTTAAGCCCCTCCAGTGACGACATAGTCTCCTCCAAAATCTTCCCATTAATCGCCGAGGTGACCCCCCCCCCCACTTCCAACCCCATCACCGACAACACCCCCGCCCATCCCTAATTGCCCCTGAGAAGGTGGTGATGAGCTGACTTCTTGAACCGCTGCAGTCCATGATGTGTAGGTACATCCACAGTGCTGTTAGACAGGGAGCTCCAGATCTTTGACCCAGCAATAGTGAAGGAACAGTGATATAGTTTCAAGTCAGGATTGTGTGTGGCTTGGAGGGGGATTTGCAAGGGGAGGTGTTCCTGTGCATCTGCTGCCCTTGCCTTCTAGATGGTATTGGTTGTGAGTTTGGAAAAATGCTGTCAAAGAAGACTTGGTGAGTCTTGGGTAGATGGTACACACTGCTGCCAGCGTGTGTTTGTGGTGGAGGGAGTGAATTTTGAAACAATGGTGGATGGGGTGCCAATCAAGAAGGGTGCTTTGTCCTACATGATGCTGAGCTTCATTTTGGCAATTGGAGAGTATTCCATCCCACTCCTGACTTGTATCTTGTAGCTGGTGGGCAGACTTTGGGGAGTCGGGGTGTGAGTTATTTGCCAAAGAATTCCCAACCTGTGACCTGCTCTTGTAGCCGCAGTACTTAATATGACGTGATACAATCCTGTGAATTAATAAAGCAGAAAAGTTATGTGGAGAGACTAGAGAAGTTGGGACTGTTCTCCTTGGAGCAGAAAAGCTAAGAATTGTCCGAATAGTTGTACTTTGCCTGCTCTTTTTTGCCATGGTCCTGCATATTTCTCCGTTACAACTTTTTATCCACTTGATTTTTGAAAGCTACTAATGAATCTGCTTCCGCCAACCTTTTGGGTAGTATATTCCAATTCATCAGAACTTCCAGTGGAACCCGTCTCTTACCATGAGTGGGTTAACTTAATTGGCTAGGCAACTAGCATGTGGTACAGAATGATGTCAATACTGTGAGCTTAAATCCCGTACTGGCTGTGGTAGTTAATGGAGGCCTGCCTCGTCACCTTGTTTGTGAAGTGGTGCCCTAAAAGCTATATATAACCAATTGTTCCTCCCTAATGGAGTGAGATACTCCTGGTCCTTCATGAATAAGGACTAATTAGCTGACCAGTTTTCTACCCGACTCAGAGTCAGCTTCTCTATCCCCGAAGGAGGCCACTTAGCTCATTGTGCTGGATCTTTGAAAGAAGTTTGCCCACTCCCCTGAAAGTTTTCCTTTATATGTATTTAACATTTAAGAAGCATTTAGATGAGCACTTCAAACGCCAGAGTATACAAAGGTATGGATTAAGTGTTGGAAAATGGGATTAGAATTGGTAGGTGCCGTTACAGACATGATTGTCTGATGGGCCTCTTGCTGTCCTGTAAAACTGTGACTAATTCCCTTTCGAAATATACTGTTGAATTTACTTCCATTATCCTTTCCCCACAGTAGGGGAGGCAGTGGTATAGTGATCCAGTGGAATAGTGATCCAGAGTATTCTGGGGTCCCAGGTTCGAATCCTGCCACTGCAGAATTCAATAAAAAATCTGGAATTAAAAGTCCAGTGATGATCATGAAACCATTGTCGATTGTCGTAAAAACCCATCTAGTTCACTCGTGTCCTTTAACAAAGAACAAAGAAAAGTATAACACAGGAACAGGCCCTTCGGCCCTCCAAGTCTGCGCCGACCATGCTGTCCGTCTAAACTAAAATCTTCTACACTTCCGGGGTCTGTATCCCTCTAGTGCCATCCTATTCATGTATTTGTCAAGATGCCCCTTAAACGTCACTATCGTCCCTGCCTCCACCACCTCCGGCAGCAAGTTCCAGGCACCCACTACCCTCTGTGTAAAAAAAACTTACCTCGTACATCTCCTCTAAACCTTGCTCCTCTCACCTTAAACCTATGTCCCCATGTAATTGACCCCTTTACCCTGGGAAAACATCTCTGACTATCCACTCTGTCTATGCCCCATATAATCTAGGGAAGGAAATCTGCCATCCTTACCTAGTCTGGCCTATATGTGACTCCAGACCCACAGCAATGTGGTTGTCTCTTAACTACCCCTCAAGGGCAATTAGGGATGGGCAATAAATGCTGGCACATCCGGCGATGCCCACGTCCCATGAACAAATAACCAAAAAAGGATGGTGCATTCCAGTTCCTAGCCACTCGCTGCAAAAACAAAGTTGTCTTTAATCTGTGTTTTGTTACCGACATGTTCCCCCAGTAGAAAGTGATTCTCACTGTTTTATTTGTCAAAACTTCCCATAATTTCCCCTTTGCCATCTCTGTTGCAAGGAGGAGAATCTCTGCTTCTCCATGCAGCTGAAGTGTTCTTACAACAATAAAAGGAAGATGGAGAGAATGTTCTGTATCAAATCTATTACCATGGCAGGACATTCCATCCACAAGTCAGCAGTCAGCCCTCTGTCTGCGATCCAGCTTTCTCTGTGTCACAGCACTCTCCACAGCTGAAATGTCTGCTGTACACTTCCTGATGTGAGGTTGATGAGCTTGGCAATGTGCTGCACAGGTTTGAGCAGTAGATGGTGAAAACCTACTGGACAGACAGGCTACGTGCTTTTAAAATGGCTTGTGATGGTGTGTGGATGGAAGTGGATTAGAGGAAAGGACACAATCTACCAATTTGTTGTGTTCTGTCTTGGAAGGACACCAAGAAAAAAATTATATTCTCCTGAACATGACCTACACAGGCTGGAGACACATTGTGACTTCGAGCCTCATCCTCGGGCCACAGAATGTGAATGAAGCTGACATGCAAGTCTGGTGTTGAATGAGTTCATTGTCAGATGATGGTTTAAAAGAGGTCCTGTTCACCAATTTAGAATATAGAACAGTACAGCACAGAACAGGCCCTTCGGCCCTCAATGTTGTGCCGAGCAATGATCACCCTACTTAAACCCACGTAACCCGTATACCTGTAACCCAACAATCCCCCCATTAACCTTACACTACAGGCAATTTAGCATGGCCAATCCACCTAACCCGCACATCTTTGGACTGTGGGAGGAAACCGGAGCACCCGGAGGAAACCCACGCACACACGGGGAGGACGTGCAGACTCCACACAGACAGTGACCCAGCCGGGAATCGAACCTGGGATCCTGGAGCTGTGAAGCATTGATGCTAACCACCATGCTACCGTGAGGCCCCAACGTGAGTTGGATATTAAACCCTTGTGAAACTTTTCGAAGGGCTGGAAGTTACCGTCTGCACTTTGCCCCCTTGATCAAGCAGATTAATTGATCGTTCATCTGATTGCTCGCTCTGGGACCGTGCTGTGGAGTTTGTTCACTTCCAAACAATTGTGCGCGAGATGCTTTACGCTGTTTTGAAAGAGGTATTGAGGAGTTCTGTAAATGCAGGGTCATTAAGGTTTAGGATGTTAATGTGCAGAACACTGGGATGGCACGGTGGCACAGTGGTTAGCACTGCTGCCTCACAGCACCAAGAGACCCGGGTTCAATTCCAGCCTTGGGTGACTGTGTGGAGTTTGCACTTTCTCCCCGTGTGTGCGTGAGTTTCATAGAACATAGAACATAGAACAGTACAGCACAGAACAGGCCCTTCGGCCCTCAATGTTGTGCCGAGCCATGATCACCCCACTCAAACCCACGTATCCACCCTATACCCGTAAACCAACAACCCCCCCCCCCTTAACCTTACTTTTATTAGGACACTACGGGCAATTTAGCATGGCCAATCCACCTAACCCGCACATCTTTGGACTGTGGGAGGAAACCGGAGCACCCGGAGGAAACCCACGCACACAGGGGGAGGACGTGCAGACTCCACACAGACAGTGACCCAGCCGGGAATCGAACCTGGGACCCTGGAGCTGTGAAGCATTTATGCTAACCACCATGCTACCCTGCTGCCCCGGGTTCTCTGGTTTCCTCCCACAGTCCAAAGATGTGCAGGTTAGGTGGATTGTCCATAATAAAATTGCTCCTTAGTGTCCAGGTATGTGCACGTTAGGTGGGGTTATGGAGAGAGGACGGGCGAGTGGGCTCTTTTGGAAGGTCAGTGTGGACTAGATGGGCCTCCTGCACTGTCTGGATTCCATGGCACCCACTCACCCACACAAGCTGATTCACCTTCCTGCCTGAGGGAGTAAAAATTGCCTTTGGAGCTATTCGTTGAGAAATTGTGAGCACTTTCCAAGGGGACAAATGCAGAGAAACAAGATGTATTACTTGAGTTGGATTTTTTTTGTGCATTTAACACAGCAGCTGGGGAGGATGGTTATCTCAGCATTGTCTGAACTTATTCTGTGGCCACCCCACTTTGCTTGGAATCATCATCTCTTTTGTCATTTATTCACTCTTGCCGTTGACCTTATTGTGGATGTCTTTCACTGACTCTGTATTGGTTAAATTAAAGCCGATTCCCGGCTTGGGTCACTGTCTGTGCGGAGTCTGCACGTTCTCCTCCGTGTCTGCGTGGGTTTCCTCCGGGTGCTCCGGTTTCCTCCCACAGTCCAAAGATGTGCAGGTTAGGTGGATTGGCCACGATAAATTGCCCTTAGTGTTGGGTGGGGGTACTGGGTTATGGGGATAGGGCGAGGGTGTGGGCTTGGGTAGGGTGATCTTTCCAAGATCTGGTGCAGACTCGATGGGCTGAATGGTCTCCTTCCGCACTGTAAATTCTATGTTACATCTTTTCTGCCAGTTCCACTGAAAAGTCAGTTAACTCTGCTTCTCTCTGCACATAAGCTCGCAGACATGCTGAATATTTCCAGTGTTTTTTTTAATTTTAGTTTTCCTACATCTGCTTTATTTTGCTTTTGTTGTGCATTACCTGCAGGTGGCAGCAAAGTATAAGACAAACCCATTTCCCTGCTCTGAACTTGGAGTGAGAGGAACGTGGTAAATATTGAAAGCACAACAGAAAATGCTAAAAATGTTCCATCTGTCGGTTCCTATAGACAGAAAAACGGAGTGTGGGCTCTTCATCAGAATCATCCCTGTGTGGGATCTGCATCAAAAATATTAGTTTGATGTTTTCCCCTTGCTGCAAATACTCCATCCTAAACATGCTTCTTATTCCCCTCAGTTTCTCTTCATTCAAACCCAGACTCAGTGCACTGTGTTCCACTCCTGCTTTCTGAAGATTTCTCAACTGTGAAATTCCTCATTCCCCTTCTTGCAAGACCGTATAAATCAAAGTTTGGTGTTAGTTAACTGGTTCCTCCTGATTTGAGGTTTGACCTTGGCGTCGCACTCTGGACCCTGACCCTATCAGTGAATCGTGGCTCAGTAGTTGGCGCTTTTGCCCCAAAGTCATGGCTTTGTGGGTCCAAGTCTCACTCGGGAGGCTTGAGCACAAATTCCGCGTTGACACTTCATTGCAGTGCTGAGGGAGTTCCACTGTCTCAAATACTAACTTCTTGATGAAACAATAAACTAAAGTCTCACCTTTCTTCTTGGACAGGCATTAAACATTCCACAGCATTATTTTGGAGAAGAACAGGGGTTTTTCGCCTAGTTGTGGCCAATATTTATCCCTGGATATTATCTTATTGCACACATTGTCGGCCAGGGTTCCAACAATACGACCGTTTACACTTGGCAAGTGATTCACTTCATCAGCACCGTACTGGTGAGGTAGCTTAAATTATGTGCTCAAGTCCATGGGTCTTAAACCTATGACCTTCTGACCCAGAGGCAAGATGACTACATACTGAGCTAAATGTGAACAACTTAGATTGGGAGCAGAATTTGGGCTGCATGGGTGAAGAAGCAAATGCAAAAACCAGTTGGAGCATGAAGCATTGCACTCTGCTCCTCTCCATGTCAATGAGGTGACTCGCTGCAGGCAGCATTCTCTCCTCTTTGCAAAATCACCCATATGGATGTCATCCTGTAAGTATTTACTTCTTGGTTTCTCTGTGATCTCTTGATTAAATGTAAATATTCTGATTTCCGGCATTTTTTCCACAGAAAAGCATAGATTTGTTCACAGCTGATTTTTTTTTTTGTGCAAATTTTGGGAAAATAAATCCTGCCGGAGTGCCTGAAGTGTTGTGAAAATTTAATGAGTCAAAGTCTCACCTCCAGCAGGTTATGTGTTTGCCATTCAAGAATATGGTGAATTGAGAGACTGGAAGACAAGATTGAACTCAACAAGGTTCTTCGTTTTTGACAGATTAACCTTCTGTCACCTATCCCTCAATCTGTCCCCTCTAGCTTTGTGTGATTTATAACGGCAGCAGCTTGTATTTACAAAATGAATGATTCTAAGGTGCTTTAAGGAAGGGGTAACCAGTTATTGAGCAGGATGTAGGATGTGACCACAGCAGGGCCCAAATTCCGATTTCTACAGGGACAGTGCCACCTCGGTTGACCTTAACAATAACTTGCATTTATATAACCCTTTGAATGAAGTGTTGTGGCCCAAGATTCTTCAGAGGAGCATAATCAGACATGATCACACCAAACCCCATAAGGAGATTTATTAGTATTATGTGACTATTATGACTCCCTGGGCTGGGGCGCTAAATTCCAGCTCCCCCTTTACCCGGAGTCGGAACACAATTGAGTTCACCAATAATTCTCAGAAAAATACCTGAAGTATTTGGCCCTGTCTGCCAAGTAATTACAGTCACCAGGTTTGTAAATTTAAACAGAATTACTTTTTATTTATAACAAGAATTCTAATGAAATATACAGCAGGTTAACTATTCGCTAATTCCTAATCCCCCACTTTTGACTTGCCCCCATCGTGTGTGTGCGTGTGTGTGTTTGTGTGGCACATGCACACACACGCCAAACAAGTACAGAGGGAGAGAGAGGTGTGAAAATAAGTAGTAAAAGGACATAGGGTTTTTGTTTCAGATGATTGTATTTGAGGACACTTTCCTTCAAATCAGGCATTTAGGTCGAGGTCACTATTTTCTGGTCTGTAATGGTTTTCACTGAAGGTTCATGCATTCAGGTTCTCTGTCGGTTCAGAAATACAGCAGCTCACAACATTTCTGGAGCGAGAAAGAGGGAGAAGAGAGAGAGCGCAGGTCCTTGTCTCTCAGCGTCCAGGTCTCCAACTCTTTCCTTCGGTCTTTGGAAATCATCCCATTTAGGCAGATCCAATCACCACCTGTTACTGGGCAGAATGCAGCATTTTGGCCATATCATTGGCTGCCAGTTAACCAATCGAACCGAGTCCCACCCCATCTCTCGGGTGCCATAGAGTCTGAGTTCTGCTGTTCGAAAACGAGCACCATACAACTTTTAGAATTCCTCATTCTCTCGCTGCTTGACTTAAAGATACATGTCCATTAAGCATCCGTGGATCAAAAAAATAAAGGAATCAACAGGAAAGGACCCTTAAATGACCAAAAGCTTGGTAAATGCTTTTTGGGAAGAGAAGTAGCGGACGGAGAGTTTTAAAAGTTCTTTCACGGGATGAGGGTGTCGCTGGCTAGGCCAGCATATATTTCCCAATCCTAATTGTCCCTGAGAAGGCAGTGGTGAGCTGCCCACTTGAATTGCTACAGGCCCTATGGTGTCGTTACACCCACAGTGCTGTTAGGGATTTCCAGGATTTTTACCCAACAACGGTGAAGGAACAGCAATATATTTCCAAATCAGGATAATGAATGACTTGCAGGGTAACTTCCAGGTTGTGGTGTTGTTCCCATGTATCTGCTGCCCTTGTCCTTCGAGGTGTGTCAGTTTGGCCAGTGCTGTCAACAGACCATGGCATGTTGTTGCAGTGCATCTTGTACATAGTTTGTGCAGGAATTTCTAAAACTTGGGATTAAACAGTTGAAGAAATGGCAGACCATGGGGTAAACAAAGCTAATCAGGTCGGCAATTAAACAACTTGGGAGGAGGAGGTAGGTCCATCTAGAATGGTGGTGGAGCCCAATATGTCAGTGCAAAAGACATTTGCTTTTGTCAGCCAGAAGACGATTGAATGAGCCACCCTGGCTTCCCTGAGGTCCCACCATCATAATGGACACTCTTTCACCTGACATAACATCACTGAATACAACAAAGGCTATGGATCCTGACAACAGTCTGGCTCTCGTGCTGAAGACTTGTGCTCCAGAATTAGCTGCTCCTCTCGCCAAGCTGCTGCTCTAGCCAAGCTGCTCCAGGACAGCTACAGCACTGGCAGCTCCCAACAATATGGGAAAAAAGCCCAGGCATGTCCTGTTCACAAGGAAAGATGGAACAAATTCACTGAGGCCAATGAACACCTCCCCCACCCCTCTCTTTCCCATCCGCAAGCAATCTACTCTAAATTATCAGCAAAGTGATGAAAGGTGACATTTACTCACCAATAATCTGCTCATCGCTTCTGTTTGGGTTTCGCCAGACTCCCTCTGCTCCAGGCATCATTACCACCTTGGTTTAAACATGCACAAAATAGCTGAAATAGCAGGTGAGCTGCGAGAATGCCCTTGACATCAAGGCAGCATTTGACCAAGTGTGAAATCTAGAATTGAAGCCGCTGCGAATCCGAGAGGGTGGATGCATACCTAGCACAAAAGAAGACGGATATCACTGGAGACCAAGCAGCTCAATCCCAGGACACCGGGTGTGTAGGAGTTCCTTAGCTGTCATCTGCTTCATCGCACCCGTCATAAGGTCTGAAGTGGGGATGTTCGCTGATGATTACACCATATTCTATCCCATTTGCAACATCATGAAGCAGTGCTGCCCTCTTGATCCCAAAACCTGTCTCACTTGAGGTGACATTCTCCTGTCCCTGCCTACAGAGCAAATTTGAAGTGCTCAACATCATGGGTGTGACTGTCTCTTGGAACATTGTGTCCAGATAACCTTTCTTCCTGCGTGTTAGTGTTTGAAACACATCAACTCTGAGTCAAAGACCCTCAAGCCACAGTCCCTTTCTGCAGATGTTGTGGATGAAGTATGGTATTCGCCTTCACCCACAATATCCAGCTGCAACACATCACCTCCCCTGTTACCTCTGTTATATTTTGTTTTTAAAATTTGAAATACCACTCATTTATCTATTTATACTTTTGATAAAAGCAATTAACTTATTTAATTAAATTTATGATGTGCAGATGCCGGCGTTGGACTGGGGTGAGCACAGTAAGAAGTCTTACAACACCAGGTTAACGTCCCAAGAAGTTTGTTTGGAATCACTAGCTTTCGGAGCACTGCTCCTTGATCTCACTCACCTGAGGAAGGAGCAGTGCTCCGAAAGCTAGTGATTCCAAACAAACCTGTTGGACTTTAACCTGGTGTTGTAAGACTTCTTAATGAAATTTAGTTATGTGATTTAGGGCTTTTCTGTGATGTGGATCATAACCCTGCCTGTTTTAAACTTATTTATCTTTACATGTGAAACAGCACCCTGAGCTCACCCAACAAGTTCCCATGCTCGCCAAGTTCCCTAACACTCTGAACACAGAAAATCGGAGCAGGAGTCAATCACACGGCCCATCGAGTCTGCTCCACCATTCACTTTAGATTTTATTTATAGAACTATAGAAAAGTTACAGCACAGAAGGAGGCCATTCAGCCCACCTTGTCCATTCCAGCCCAAGGATGCCGTTTCTAATCACACCTTCCTGCGCCCTGCCCATAGCCCTTTAGGTTACTGCACTTAAGGTGCAGATCCAGGTACTTTAAAAAAAAGTGTTTAGGGTCTCTGCCTCCAGCACCAGCGATTCCAGACTCCCACTATCCTCTGGATAAAAATGTCCGTCCTCATGTCCCTTCCACAACTTCTGCCACTTATTTCAAATCTATGTCCCCTGGTTATCGAGTGAAATATTTAATTTTATGAATTTCAATTTAAACCGATGCTCTGGACCAGAGGAAAAGAGAAATACTTTCTTCTGACATCACATTTTAGTTTTGTCATTTTTTTCACACTTTTGATTTTGAAAGGGGACAGTGGTCAGAACTCGATAGTTCTTGCTCTGTGTGAAGTGTGGGTCTGAGCACTATGTTGCTGCTCTATGTATAATGTGATTCTGAGCCCAACGTTTCTGCTCTGTGTATAATATGGGTCAGAGCCGGGTGTTCCTGCTCTGTGTACAGTGAGATTCAGAGCCCGGTGTTCCTGCTCTGTGTACAGTGAGATTGAGCCCGGTGTTCCTGCTCTGTGTACAGTGAGATTGAGCTCGGTGTTCCTGCTCTGTGTACAGTGAGATTGGGCTCGGTGTTCCTGCTCTGTGTACAGTGAGATTCAGAGCCCGGTGTTCCTGCTCTGTGTACAGTGAGATTAGAGCTCGGTGTTCCTGTTCTGTGTACAGTGAGATTCAGAGCCCAGTGTTCCTGCTCTGTGTACAGTGAGATTGAGCTCGGTGTTCCTGTTCTGTGTGCAGTGAGATTCAGAGTTCGGTATTCCTGCTCTGTGTACAGTGAGATTCAGAGCCCGGTGTTCCTGCTCTGTGTACAGTGAGATTCAGAGCCCGGTGTTCCTGCTCTGTTTACAGTGAGATTGAGCCCCGTGTTCCTGCTCTGTTTACAGTGAGATTGAGCCCCGTGTTCCTGCTCTGTGTACAGTGAGATTCAGAGCCCGGTGTTCCTGCTCTGTATACAGTGAGATTCAGAGCTCGGTGTTCCTGCTCTGTGTACAGTGAGATTCAGAGCCCGGTGTTCCTGCTCTGTGTACAGTGAGATTGAGCTCGGTGTTCCTGCTCTGTGTACAGTGAGATTCAGAGCCCGGTGTTCCTGCTCTGTGTACAGTGAGATTCAGAGCCCGGTTTTCCTGCTCTGTGTACAGTGAGATTCAGAACCCGGTGTTCCTGCTCTGTGTACAGTGAGATTGGGCTCGGTGTTCCTGCTCTGTGTACAGTGAGATTCAGAGCCCGGTGTTCCTGCTCTGTGTACAGTGAGATTCAGAGCTCGGTGTTCTTGCTCTGTATACAGTGAGATTCAGAGCTCGGTGTTCTTGCTCTGTGTACAGTGAGATTGGGCCCGGTGTTCCTGCTCTGTGTACAGTGAGATTCAGAGCTCGGTGTTCCTGCTCTGTGTACAGTGAGATTCAGAGCTCGGTGTTCCTGCTCTGTGTACAGTGAGATTCAGAGCTCGGTGTTCTTGCTCTGTGTACAGTGAGATTGGGCTCGGTGTTCCTGCTCTGTGTACAGTGAGATTCAGAGCCCGGTGTTCCTGCTCTGTGTACAGTGAGATTCAGAGCCCGGTGTTCCTGCTCTGTGTACAGTGAGATTCAGAGCCCGGTGTTCCTGCTCTGTGTCCAGTGAGATTGAGCCCGGTGTTCCTGCTCTGTGTACAGTGAGATTGAGCTCGGTGTTCCTGCTCTGTGTGCAGTGAGATTCAGAGCTCGGTGTTCCTGCTCTGTGTACAGTGAGATTGAGCCCGGTGTTCCTGCTCTGTGTACAGTGAGATTGGGCTCCGTGTTCCTGCTCTGTGTACAGTGAGATTCAGAGCTCGGTGTTCCTGCTCTGTGTACAGTGAGATTCAGAGCTTGGTGTTCCTGCTCTGTGTACAGTGAGATTGAGCTCGGTGTTCCTGCTCTGTGTACAGTGAGATTCAGAGCCCAGTGTTCCTGCTCTGTGTACAGTGAGATTCAGAGCCCGGTGTTCCTGCTCTGTGTACAGTGAGATTCAGAGCTCGGTGTTCCTGCTCTGTGTACAGTGAGATTCAGAGCCCAGTGTTCCTGCTCTGTGTACAGTGAGATTCAGAGCTCGGTGTTCCTGCTCTGTGTACAGTGAGATTCAGAGTTCGGTGTTCCTGCTCTGTGTACAGTGAGATTCAGAGCCCAGTGTTCCTGCTCTGTGTACAGTGAGATTGGGCCCGGTGTTCCTGTTCTGTGTACAGTGAGATTCAGAGTTCGGTGTTCCTGCTCTGTGTACAGTGAGATTCAGAGCCCGGTGTTCCTGCTCTGTGTACAGTGAGATTCAGAGCCCGGTGTTCCTGCTCTGTGTACAGTGAGATTCAGAACTCGGTGTTCCTGCTCTGTGTACAGTGAGATTCAGAACTCGGTGTTCCTGCTCTGTGTACAGTGAGATTCAGAGCCCGGTGTTCCTGCTCTGTGTACAGTGAGATTCAGAGCTGGGTGTTCCTGCTCTGTGTACAGTGAGATTCAGAGCCCGGTGTTCCTGCTCTGTGTGCAGTGAGATTCAGAGCCCGGTGTTCCTGCTCTGTGTACAGTGAGATTCAGAGCCCGGTGTTCCTGCTCTGTGTACAGTGAGATTCAGAGCCCGGTGTTCCTGCTCTGTGTACAGTGAGATTCAGAGCCCGGTGTTCCTGCTCTGTGTACAGTGAGATTGAGCCCGGTGTTCCTGCTCTGTGTACAGTGAGATTCAGAGCTGGGTGTTCCTGCTCTGTGTACAGTGAGATTCAGAGCCCGGTGTTCCTGCTCTGTGTACAGTGAGATTGAGCCCGGTGTTCCTGCTCTGTGTACAGTGAGATTCAGAGCCCGGTGTTCCTGCTCTGTGTACAGTGAGATTCAGAGCTGGGTGTTCCTGCTCTGTGTACAGTGAGATTCAGAGCCTGGTATTCCTGCTCTGTGTACAATGCCTGGTATTCCTGCTCTGTGTACAATGAGATTCCTTCTTAGTGTATAATGTCAAGTGCAATGTTTTTATGTCTGGTGTGTACAGTTTTATTGTTGTGTTTCAATATTGGAATGATTGTTACTCTCTGGTTTAATCATTCTTTTTACCTGAGCTCAGATTGCGGCGTAGAATGAGAATCTCGGCAGTGTTGTGCAGCTAATGATTATTGTTAAGCATAGTGCTTAAAAAGCATTATCACATTGTGGCCTTGACTGTTTCAGCCAAGCTTTTTACGACAGCAGCATTTTTCAGTGCAATATTTGTTGAAGGTGCAGCATGCCCCAGGTTCTGTCTCGTCACACAGCAGCGCTGGTGACAAAGACCTGCAATGCTTACATGCAAACACAAATTACTTGGAATCTGTATTTGCCCTCCCATGTTGCCAAGTATTCCGTACTCGTGGGTGGGATGGCAAGAGCAATTCGGGAGACTTTAAGAATTGTGATTTTATTGCATCTTTCACCACTCAAGCCATCCCAAAGTGCTTTATAACTGGAGGAGGACTTTTCGAAGTGCATTTACTGTCCTGCTGCTTTAGTATGACGGGTGAAGCTGAAAATGGGATGTCTGCTTTGAGTACCCATTCAATGATGCCCAGAGATGTTGAGCGCAGAAATGAAGTGCCTCCTGCAGCATTTCTGCCTGGACAGGTTTATGTGATGTTTTTAAGACCTATGATTCATCATTCCTTCCACACACACAGCAGGTGACTGCATCATTCATACCCTAAGCGGATTTTGGTAAGCGCTGGTCTCTGTCTCCAAGGAAACATGGCGGCCAGTTTCTGTGTCGCAAGATCCCAACAATAGCAATGTGATACTGGCATTTTCTTTTATGCTGTTTATTGATGTCAAGACACCAAGGAGAACTCTTCTCTTCTGTGGAATAGTCCATCTGAGAGAGAGCAGACAGGTTCCAGTTTGTTTCACAGTGCAGCATTCCCTCAGTACTGCTCTGGAGTGCAGGTGAGGTCTCACTGGATTTGTCTGCCGAGGTGTTCCCACCTCTCTCGACTACCAATTGAGTACACAACTTTCTGACGCAGACTGATGCCCCATGAGCCGTGGCTGAAACCTGTTCTGTGTGATCAATTGTCTTGCTGACTTGTACAGAAGGACTTTGTTGTTAGGACACAATGGCTGATGCACTGATAGCTGTTCAGTAACTTTCTCCACCCCACGACCAATACCCCCTTTGCCCCCCCCCCCCCCCCCCCCCAAAAAAAAGACCCGACCAGCCCCAAGAGGTGACGACACCACATCGGATAGGCATTTGACCCTTCTGACCTATGTTCCGAGGCTGGGTGTCCCCGCCCGTCCCTCAGCTTTTACATTGTGTTCTGAAAGCCTCGTTCGCACAGAGGCTTTGAAGACCTGCGTCCCTGATCCCAGGCTCATCCCCAGCATCTGGCCTCCTGCTTTTGCTGACAGAATCGTGGACCCAGCTCTCCTTCAGAGTCCGAACTGAATGAGTGCTTCTGTGCAAGCAGCTCAGCTTTCACCGCAGCACACCTTTCATCAAAATGTGCACATCGCCCAAGAATTGTTATAACGAGGGAGAGCTGCGTGGAGGAAAGCCAGAACATTTGTTCTATAAATCTTTGCCTTTTTTCCCCCCTTCCTCCTCCTTCAAAGTTCACATTGTGCCACAGAGTCCCTTGGGGGATTTGCGGAGGGCTGACCTCAATTAAAGAATAATTATTTAAATATGAACCGACAGTAGAGATTATGGGTGATTATTAAAGGATTTTTAATCCTGTATTAAGATTTCTATGTTTAGGTCGGTGGTTGTTAGCACAAATTAATTCATTTTATTCCTTGAAGAGCTGAAAACCATGTTAACCCCTTGATAGCCATTTTTACGGGGAAAACCGCGATTCAGTCATATTCTGGAGTGCTATTCTGATTGTTTCTGAACATGTATTGAAATAGATATTGGAGAAAGGATAAAGGAACCATTGTACAACACTGTGGATGTTGAGTTACTGGTTTGACTGTGTGTAGTTTAAAATGTCAAGTTGTCCATGCCCCACTCATGCTTAGAATTCAGCATTTTAAAATAGGCGGTTGCCGTTTTCCTGCCTGTTAATGGGGTGCACGAGAGAAAGGAGATATGTTATCGACAGTCTGGGACAATTATCAGTCTCCCCCACCCTCCCCCGTGTCATTTTTGATATATTTTCACCCACTCTCTCGCACCCCCCCCACATTAAGATTGTAGTTGTATCTGGACAAATCTTTGCTAAAGGTCCAAATCGTGGCCAGCGTGGAGGTGAGAAATAGCAGTTCAGGAGCATACTGCTGCAACCAGTTTGGTTGACTTGTCGTAGACAATGCATGTGGTGTTTCTGGACCTTTACTGGTGTTTTCCCTTCCAGGGGTTCCCCTCATTCATTTGTTTGAATTCTTGGGATGTGAACGTCGCTGATTAGGCCAGCATTTGTTGCCCGTCCCTCTGAGAATAATAATCTTTATTAGTGTCACAAGTAGGCTTACATTAACACTGCAATGAAGTTACTGTGAAAATCCCCTCGTCGCCACATTCCGGCGCCTGTTCGGGTACACAGAGGGAGAATTCAGAATGTCCAATTCACCTAACAAACACGTCTTTCGGGACTTGTGGGAGGAAACCGGAGCACCCGGAGGAAACCCACACAGACACAACGTGCAGACTCCGCACAGACAGTGACCCAAGCCGGGAATCGAACTTGGGACCCTAGCACTGTGAAGCAACAGTGCTAACCACTGTGCTACCGTGCCACCAAAATCAATGTTTCACCATGGGCAAGCCAAAGACTGATTTGCATATCTTTTTTTAATTTTTTGAACTCACTTCTCATTTCTAATCTTTCTGTATGGATAGATGTGTGCTACATTTTATTATTTTCTTCTCACGTTTTAGTAAACAATAAACTCTTTCACCCAAAAATGTCTGGTTAAATTGACTCCTTTTAAAACATTAATACACTTGGACTACTGGGAATAGGTAGAGGAAGGGATCCTTTTTAAATTAAACTTGTTGTGACCAACCGAAGAGGTTAAATCAAGAAGGGGAGCCAGTTCATCCTCTTTCTCCTCCATCCCAAATATATGAACAGAACTATTCTGGGGTATCTCATCCAGAATCCCAAAATGGGGGGACCTTGCTTGTGGACCCATCGTAACAGTTGTCTGGCACTCCCATCGCTTACCAGTTATCTGCCCAAGCCTGAATGTGGCTCAATTTCTTTCTGTGTTTGGAATGGACTGCTTCAGCATCTGTGGAGTTGTGCATGGTGCTGAACACTGCAATCATCATTAAACATCTTCACTTTTGACCTTATAATGGAGAAAGTTAATTGATGAACCGGCTGAAGAGGGTTAGGCCCAGAATACTTTGCCTGAGGAACTCCTGCAATGATCGACTGAGATACGTCAAGTATAACTCCAAGCAGTTGAGGGATTTCCCCGTGAGTCCCAATTCATTCAGCTTTGCTGGGGCTCCTTGATGCTACACTCCAGTCAAATTCTGCTTTGGCGTCAATGCTATTTCACTCTCACCTTATCTCTTGAATTCAGTTCTTTTTGTTCATGTTTGAATCAAGGTTGTGATGAAGCCAGGAGCTGTGTGTCCCTGGCAGAACCCAAACAGAGTATCGGTAAATAGGTTATTGTTGATGAAATGCCTCTTAATAGAACTGTGGATGACACCCTCCATCTTTTTGCTGATGATTGCGAGTGAACTGGGGCAATGATTGGCCGAATTGAATTTCTGCTTTTGTGGACAGGACGTACTTGGGCAATTTTCCACGTTGCCAGATAGCTCCCAGTGCTGTAGCTGCGTTGGACCAGCATGGCTTGAGATTGTTGCTACTTCTGGAGCACAAGTCTTCAGAATTGCCAGGATTTTGACAGGGCAGTAAAACTGGTGGTGTGCTTCACTTCAGAGTGGAAACTTTCCTGGGTCAAAGCCCCACCCTGGGGTTGAGTGCATACCTTTGGGTGTCACCCCAGGGAGTGCTTCATTGTCGAAGGTGGCTTTTTAATGATGAAGTGATCAATCCAAATGGCGCTCGCTTGTCCAGGCCATCATTAGATTTGTGACGTGGCGATTTGGGTGATAAAATGAAAGCTTTCAGGGTGTCCTTGAAGACCAATACACTTAAGGCGCTGAAGTAATAACATTAATCTGAGTGGAATAAAAGCAATGATTCTCTGCAGTTCAAAAATGTTATTACTGGGTTGCAATCAAACCTGATTATCAGCTTCTGGCCATAAGAGTTCTAAACCCTTGCCCTAGATTTCACACTGCCTTGTATAATGGTTATACCCTTAAATGGAAGCCACTGTTCAATTTCCTAACAACAGAGATTTTTTTGTATAGCTTATCACTAAGCTGTGCAATTTTTTTCCGCCGGAGTCTGGAATGGTCTCACTGCTAAGTCGGCCTGATTGTTCTGGCTGTGGTAGCGATTGGGATATTTAAAGCATTGATTGCTAAACATTTGGAAGCGTTTACTGAACTTAACCAGTCGTGCTACCTGTACCTGGCACCTGTTGAGTAAGGAGCATCTGAACGATGGCATCATGAATGGCTGGGTGACAGCTCTTTTCCTGGGCGACTGTAAATTACCCGTTAAAATTTTCTTCTCCCTTCCCTTCTCTCCTGAAGACTGGTTCGATGATCACCTCCAGTACTCTAGCAAAGTGACCATTTTTGTGCGCATGTGTGCCACTTGTTAATACTTGCCAATCAAACTCTCACCTAGAAAGTTTAGGAAAAGAGACGAGCGGTCTCTGATGATCTGGCAAAGGCGATTGAGGTGGCGATCGCACCCATTCGTGTCACTTTGGACAGGGTGGTACAGGGCCTGACGATCCGGAAGGTGCTGGTGACAGTCATGAAGCATAGTGATTGAATTGTCTCTTGGAGGCAAAGGTGACAATGTTGGCGGAGAGACAGAAGATATATTGAAGGCCAAGGCTGTTGACCTGGAGAATCGCTCCAGATGCCAGAATTTTGAGGATCATCGGGCTGCCGGAGGGCATAGAAGGTCCAAGTGCCTCGGAGCGTGTGACAAAGATATTTGGGAAGTTGGTGGGGAGGGGGTCTTCGCCAACCCTCCCAAAGTGGACCGGGTCCACCGGTCGTTGAGACAGAAGCCCTGGTCTGGAGAGCCACTACGGGTGATTATAGTTCAATTCCACAGATACTTGGATAAGGAGAGGATGCTGAGGTGGAAGAAGGACACTTGAGAATGTAGTTAGGAGAACCATCGCGTCACAGTTGATGAGGACGTAGGGGCAGAACTGGCGAAAGGGCGTGCAGGGTTTTACAAGGCCAAGGTGGTTCTTTGCAAGAGCAAGATGCGTTTTGGAGTGATGTCCACAACTCGCCTTCGGGTCACATTCCGAGATCAGGACTATTATTTCGACACGCTGAAGGAGGTGAAAGACTTGTGAAGAAGCATGGACGAGGGGAGAATTTAATGAAGTCGTTGGCTGCACCTGACTGTTGGTTTTTTTAATGTGTTTTAGCAATTTCTTTACCCTTTTTTTCTGGATCGGTGATTTTTTTGTCGTCTTACTGTATTGGTGGAAATGTTTGGGGGAGAGGGATTGGTTGTAGGTATATACCTTTCCTTCCTGAAATGTTTGATGTTGAAGTTGGGTTCTGGTAGGGGGTTTGTGTCTTTTGTTCGTTAAGGTAATGAGCCGAGGTTGGGTTTTCTTTGTTCGGGATGGGAGAGAAGGGGGTGGGGGTGGAACCGAAGGGAAGAGAGGGCAGATTGCTGACGATGAGGTTTCTTGGTTTATGTGCTGGTCGCTGGGGGGGCGGGGGTTTACAGTGGCCACTTTGGTGGGCCAGAAGCGGGTAGCACAGTGGTTAGTACTGTTGCTTCACAGCTCCCAGGCCCCAGGTTCGATTCCCGGATTGGGTCACTGTCCATGCGGAGTCTGCACGTTCACCCCATGTGTGCGTGGGTTTCCTCCGGGTGCTCCGGTTTCCTCCCACAGTCCAAAGATATGCAGGTTAGATGGATTGGCTATGCTAAATTGCCCACAGTGTCCAAAAATGATTAGGTGGGGTTACGGGGATAGGGTAGAGACATGGGCTTAAGTAGGGGTGCTCTTTCCAAGAGCCGGTGCAGACTCAATGGGCCAAATGGCCTCCTTCTGCACTGTAAATTCTAGGATAAGCTGGGTGCTGATCATAGTAGTGGGGGGAAAAGGCCTCCAAACAGGTAGGTTACATGGAACGTGAGGAGGTCCCGATTGTTAACCCATCTGGAGTGTTTGAAGGCGAATGTGGTTTTCTTGAAAGAGGCACATTGAGAGTTTGGGACCAGACAAGACTGCGGAAAGGGTGGGTGGGGCAAGTGTTCCACTCATGTTTTGATGCGAGGGCAAGCAGACCAAGGTGCTGACCAATAGGAGGGTGACCTTTTTGGTGGCTAATAGTAGACTGTACAAGGTGGAAGACTCGATTATGGTATAGTTTCTCGATGGGTTGGTCCTCTGGTGGTGGAAAGGAAAAGAGGGCAGGAGCGAGAGGTGCCACCGCTTGGACGTAAGGAAATTATGAATTGTATTTGTTCAACGCAGTCAATGAATTCCCCAGACCCTGACGGATTCCCTGTGGAGTTTGAGAAACAGTTTGCAACTATGTTGGGGCCATACCTGTTGAAATGTTTAATAATTATCAGTCCCAGAGGGGTGTTACCGACCACACTGGCGCAGGCATCGATCTCCATAATCATAAAAAATGATAAAGATCCATGGATTGTGGGCCATATCGACCCATTTCTCTCTTGAATGCAGACTCAAAGCTGTTGGCTAAGGTGCTGGAAACCTATTTGGAGGGGTGCCTGCTGGGGGTAATGTTTGAGGATCAGACTGGTTTTGTTAAGGGCTGTCAGTTGGCCAACATGAGACTTCTGAATGTGATGCGGTCCCCTCCTCGGGAGTCCATCCAGAGGTCATCATCTCTTTAAGGAACTGGTTATTGTCAGCAATTCCGGAGGAGTGGTTGTTCGGAGGGTTGTTGGGTTGGGGTGGGGGGTGTTCAGGGTAAATATGGGATGGGGGAGCTGGGTTGTGGGGATATTTTTATAAAAATTGTGTACGTTTGTTTGACCATCTTGTATGTTATGATTGAAAATTTTCTGAATAACAATATTAAAAGTTTTTTTTTGAACACTCAAAAAACGTGAGAATCTTACCAGCGCATTTCTTGTTCAACTTTCATTTTCACCCGAGAGTTCACCTCAGCTTTACATGATTTTGACGATCCCTTCACTTCAATTGGGCCCACATCAAGGTGTAATAATAATAATAATCGCTTATTGTCACAAGTAGGCTTCAATGAAGTTACACATTCTGACGCCTGTTCGGGAGGCCATTACGGGAATTCAACCCGTGCTGCTGGTCACGGTCTGCATTACAAGCCAGCTTTTTAGCCCACGGTGCTAAACCAGCCCCTCAACCATACCTAAACCAGGTGTGCCACAGCTCTTGGGAATTTACTTTGACTCTCCTCGGTGCTCCTTCTATTCTCCGAGGTATGAGATTTCTAAGGACCCTTCCACCAGATTCTGGCCCGGCGACCCTCTAATTCTCTTCAATCACAATGAAGCTGGGCTTCATTGCCTTCTGGCTTAGTGACGTCAAATATAATAATCTTTATTGTCACAAGTAGGCGTACATTAACACTACAATGAAGTTACTGTGAAAAGCCCCTAGTCGCCACATTCTGACACCTGTTCGGGTACACAGAGGGAGAATTCAGAATGTCCATTTCACCTGACAGTACGTCTTTCGGGACTTGTGAGAGGAAACCGGAGCACCCGGAGGAAACCCACGCAGACACGGGGAGAATGTGCAGACTACGCACAGACAGTGACCCAAGCCGGGTGTCGTACCTGGGACCCTGCAGCTGTGAAGCAACAGTGCTAACCATTGTGCTATCATGCTGCCCATAAGAACACACCTTTGGTTTCTGAAAGCCCTCTGGTCCTGGTCGTCTGCTCCTGGCAGATTCGCTCTCTTATTTGAAATCTGTTTCCAAGCTCTGACTGCTTGCTTCTGTGAGGAGTCATTAGCTCAGCTAGCTCGACTGCTGGTTTGTGATGCAGAGCGCGCCAACAATAGGGGCTCAATTCCCGTATCAGCTGAGGTTACCATGAAGGTTACCATTGCCGTCTCAACCTTGTCCCTCACCTGAGGTGTGGTGACCCTCACGTTAAATCACCCCCAGTGAGCTCTCTCTCTCTCTCAAAGAGAGAGCAGCATTTGGCCCTCTGGGACTGTGGTGTCTCTCATTTCACACAGTTGAACCCAAAACAGAAAAGAATGCCTCCCTGCAATCCATCCCTATGGAGCCTGAGATGTCCCAGATAGAAATTTGATCTGATTCCCAAATCTATCTTATGAGCTGAAAAATATATGGATATTTTATGACCTCTTGTTTATCAGTTGATTTCCAACCTTTCTTTCCTGAGGAAATAGCATGCATAACTATATATTTTAATGGGGACAACTGCAATCTGACCAGACTCATTGGCTCCATTCTGAAACCAAGAGGACCATCTATTGATTATTGTTTCCCCACTTCCAATTCTGACCTTCGTAAACAACATGGGCCATCCTTTGAATTGAAGTGACTTTTTCAGGTGTGTTTTACCAGCTTCTCAAACCAGGTGCGTCCATGACTTCATATTTGAGAAAATTCAGTCCCCAAACTAAAGGCCCTAAAATATCTGAATGTGACATTAGACATTTTTGAAGTAGTCCTTTTCTTTTGTCTGAACCCTATATTTCTTTCCTCTATTTCTCTTACCCAGAGTGATGTTGAATTCACTAACTTTGACATACATAGAACATAGAACATTACAGCGCAGTACAGGCCCTTCACTTCTGCTCATTCCTTCCTCTATTTATTTATGACCACTTCAGTCTCACTGTTGCTCTCGATCCACTGTTAGCAGCTTGTCGTACCAGTAATGTATTTTTAACAATCTAAACATCCACAAGATTCTTGCTCCAGTGAAATCTGGCTTCTTGTTCTCCTGTTTTCTTTCACTTCCCTGCATTTTCTTTTATGATGCCATTGGTGCTTAATAACGTTGCAGTTAACTTGGCCACTAACTGTTCTTCCTGTAACACTCACCAATGGTGCCTACTTCTGCATGTGTGAGGCCAGGTGAGTTTTTCGAATGTACACTGCATCGCAACCTGGCTCAGCACTAAACTGAATGACAATCTTAGCAAATTCCACCCATTCCTCCTTATCTAGCCGAGTGGGATGGAGGCGAGGCGGGGGGAAATTAAGACTCATCTTCTCACCCCGATTGAGATCAGCTAATGGGTAATCCATCCTGGATCTTAAGCAGGTAGCGTTGAGGTAAATTCTTTGGTCTTTAGCTGGTTAATTTGAACGAAGGAACTGTGTTCACAGAAATCTTGCTCAAAAACTGTTCTAAATATTTGCACAATTTTTCTTAAACCACATCACTGAATGTGTAGATTGGGAAAGGCATGTGAACTGCTGGGGGTGTCTGGGTCCGGAACTGAATCCTTGCTGTGTCGTGCAGAGTGTTATGCAGCAGACGGGCACAATGTGGAGGCGACTCCAATACTTGTTGTGTTTGCCAACATCTCATGGGAAAGTATGTACTGAGGCCCTCCCCTTGAGACAGTCGAACTGGAGCTGGGGGTTATGGATATGAGAGAAGGCTGATGCGCCTTCTTGGCTTTGCATTCTTTTTCCCTTGAGCAGTTAAAATGTTATATTTTGTAGTATTCTGGACAACAATGGAAACATTATATTGCGGTAAAATCATAATAATGAAGCGTTTCTGCAAATACTATTTGTTACTGCATTATAATAATATAATACAAGTTATCCGACTGCAAAAACCAAAATGTTTTGCTGTTGCAGTCTTGAATTTGTGTACCTGAGTGAGCAGTAACCCATTCATATTAAGGAGCTTTGCTACTTAACTGTGCCTCCAATTGCCTCACCTCATCGTCTGACAGCGTTGTCTCCAGTTGGTTAACAGTGTCTAACTAATCTCTGATCCATTGTCTGAGCTCTTCAATACAGTGCAATGATTATCCAAGACCCGTGTTCTGTGGTGGGAACAAGTTTCCCATTCTTTTTTGGTCTAGCGAGTGACATATTGGCGAATATTGACATTTGGTCCGTGGTGTCTGTGTTGGGTCGTCACAGAGTATAATTGATTCCTCTGTCCCTACACCAATATTTATCCCTAAACCATCATCCCTAAAAGATGATGTGGTCATTATTACATTGCTGTTAGTGGGAGATTTCTGCGTGCCAATTGGCTTCTGTTCCTACATTACAAAAGTGACTGCATTGGTTGCGAATTATTTTGGAACATCTTGAGGTCATGAAGGTGTAAGTCTTAATTTCTCAGAGCAGTCTATCTTTCTCTGATTGAAATATTCCTCGAGTTTTGTTTTAAAAAACCTTTGGTGCCTCACATTCTCCCTGTTCAAAGCAGTCCATGTGCCAACAGTTCTCTGCAAAAAGAACTTTCTCCTTGAAACCCTCTCCTCGGATTCTTAACGGCCCCAAGTCACTGAATTCTGAACTAAAGGAAAACAGCTTGTTTGTCAAACCATTTATAATCACGAAAACCTCAAATTAAATTTCCTGAGCCTTATCTGATAGAGTAGAAAACAGTCCTCATTGTACTTCTCTCTCTCTCTCCCCCCCCCCCCCCCCTCCCGCCAAATTATTGATGATCAAGGTATAGAACTATAATTTAGCTAATTTCAGTAGGAGACTTAGTTTAGATTAATGGATTAGGAAAATGGTGGAGCAGCAGTGGGACATATTTAAATCTCAGAGATTTATACATGATTAAATTGTTCTAATTAGAATTTGGTAAAGTTCGAGATCCCTTGAATAAATTGAGAGGTTAGAGCAGAAACGAGGCATATTTATTAATTTTAAAAATATCTATGTTTAGGTGTAGTTGTCGCTGGCAAGGCTCACTCCTTGATGTTCAATATAATTAGTTGGGTTTCTGGGACCGTTCGAGTTGACTCTATTGGTGTTGGACTCTAATCATGTATAGGCCAGACTGGATAAGGGTAGTACGCTTCTTTCCCTAAATTGGTGAACCAGTTAGGTTTTTTTGACAATCCCGTAGCTTCATGGTTAGTTTTACTGATATTAGCTCTTTGTATCGATGTTCTTTCAACTGATTTGAACACACCATCTGGGCTTGCACTTCAGTGCACGAACATAAGAAATAGGAGCAGATACAAACCATGTGGCCCCTTGAATCTGCTCCACTGTTCAGTGCAATAATGGCACTGATTGGCAAAAATGTGGCAGATTTTAGAGTATAATGTGGGGACGTACAAGGTTTGGTGGTAAGAATGGGAAAACAAATTTTTTTTAGAAAAGGTGTGGAACTTTTAAAGTCACCTCAACTTCAATTTTACTGAGAGATCAAATATCTGTCAATCTCAATCTTGAATGTACTCAACGATGGAGCAACCAGAATCCTCTGCCTTCGAAAATTCCAAAGATTGCAATCTTCTGAGTGAAACAAATTCTCTTCATTTCAGTTCACCTTTATCCTGAGGCTGTTCCCCCATTTCTTGATTTGTCAGCTAGCGGAAACAACTCTCTCGACCCTGTCAATACTGTTTAGACTCAACAGGACCAACTGTCATTCTTCGAAACTCCAGGCGGCATTGGCCCAGTTTATTCAGCATCTCAGCATTTGACAACTCCCAACCAGGGTTCAATCGAGTAAACCTTCCCATACCACCTTCAAGGCAAGTATATTCCTCCTTAGACTAAAACTGCATGCAGTACCCCAGTGTGGTCTTGCCAAAGCCTTCTGGTTAGGTGAATTGGACAATCTGAATTCTCTCTCCGTGCACACGAACAGGCGCCAGAGTGTGGCGACGAGGGGGCTTTCACAGTAACTTCATTGCAGTGATAATGTAAGACTACTTGTGACACGAATAAAGATTATTATGTAACAAGACTTACTCATTCTTCTACTCCAATCACCTTGTATGAAAGACCAACATGATTGCCTTCTGAATTGCTTGTTGTACCTGCATTCCTTGTACAAATGCACCCGAGTCTAAACACCAACTTTAAAAGTTCCGCACCTGTTTAAAAAAAAATTCTGTTTTCCCATTCTTACCACCAAAGTGAATAACCTTGTACTTCCCCACACTATACTCTGCCACATTTTTGCCAATCACTGAACATGCCTATAATCTCTTTGCACCTCATTGCTCCATCCTCACAGTTTACACCCCGCCTAACTCTAATTTGAAAGGCGGGGTGGGGGAGGTTGCTGAATTGTTGTAGGCACCAACCTTCAAATCAGATTCATAACTGAGGCCTCACCTGCCTGTGCAGTAGATGTTGAAGATCTTTTCAAAGAACTGCTGGACATTCTGTTGATACAATGGCCAAGATTCCTCCTCACCCAGCACCACAGTATAATTGGCTATTCCTCTCTTATTGCTGGATATAGTCTTGCTGCACACACAAGTACTGTTGTGTTGCTGCCACAGCAGTCCTCAAGTTCCGAGTAACTCATGAAGTCACGATGAAGTGCTTTGAAACTCCTGATCTGGCCTCTGAAGCTCGGCGTCACTCCACGCATTGTACTGCCCTCCCCCTGTCCTCATGATATTGAATTATTCTCCGAGTTGACTAACCTGAGCAATTAATAATAATAATCTTTATTATCGTCACAAGTAGGCTTACATTAATTAACACTGCAGTGAAGTTACAGTGAAAATCCACTAGTTGCCATATTTCAGCGCCTGTTCGGGTACTCTGGGGGAGAATTCAGAATGTCCAATTCACCCAGCAAGCATGTCTTTCGGGACTTGTGGGAGGAAACTGGAGCACCGGGAGAATACCCACGCAGACATGGGGAGAACGTGCAGACTCTGCGCAGACAGTGACCCAAGCCGGGAATCGAACCTGGGACCCTGGCGCTGTGAAGTAACATTGCAATTACACTGACAAAGCATTAGACTGCCACATTGGGTTCTCCTGAATTGCACAGTTTTAGGAACACCAGTTATGGAAATTGCTGAAACCTTTTTCCCAAAAGAAAAAAAGTTACATAAGTTACTCGTAAATAAATTGAAATATTGCCAAGGCCACAGTTATGAGCCGAGTCTCCAGGCAGCTTTGACTATCCAATCCTAAATTGTTACAGTACCGCAGTAACCTATGTTTTTATTTGAAGAGGAAAAGAACAATGATTTATACAGCTCCTGGAAAAATAAGTGGGTCTTGGTGCTCAGAATTACAAACTAGAAGCATTTCTATGTTCCCGCAGTCTCAATAATGGTTTTCACTGTACTTGGAGTATATACAATAAACCAGTTCACGCAAGTTCTGGGTCATGGTTAGGTCGACCAGAGTTGCTATCGGCAAAACTAGAATCTGAAAGTATCGGTTTCCTTCCTCAGAGCTATTTTCAACCACTGAATCTATACTGACACTTACAATGCACTACTGACGGAGTGATGCACTGTTGGAGATGCTGTCTTTTAGTTAAATTGAAGATCCATCCTTGCATCCCTCTTAGATTCAAAAAGGTACCACTGCATTATTTTAATAAGAGCTGGGGAGTAACTGCTGTGTCCAGGCCAATACTTATCCTTCAATCAACAGTACTGAAATAGATCATCTGGTTGTTCTCTCATTTCTGTTTGTGGGAGCTTGCTGAGTGCAAAATAGTTGCCTTATTTCCAACATTGCAACAGTTGACTATGGTTCAAAAGTAGTTTACTGGCTGTAACGCTTCGGAATGTTCTGAGATCATGAAATACAATTGCCAGACTTTCATAGGAGTCAATTCCTGGACCTTATGGTATCCGTGGTCCAGTAGGTCGAGGGCAGTATCTGCCCAGTAGTTCAACCAAAAGGAACACAGTACAATGGAGCAGTTAAGTCTTTAATTGTGGCATCTGTATTTCTGTATTCATTGATGGTGTCTGGTGCCAAGCATTACTGCAGGCTCAGACTGAAATGAAGCTGAACTACACAGGTATTTCTTTGGTGAATACCTCGGATTCATGCAAACTAATCCGTTAACCACTTGGAATTTTGCAGACCTGTCCTCATTTTGATTTGTGCTGTGTCGCCATCTTCCTTCGCCAACATTTTCCGCTCGCTGGGTCTCAGATGTCAGCTCAGCGAGTGAAGGGAAACTGATTAAAGGGATACGGGAGCTGGTTGTTTGGAGCCGCGAGTGTACTGCTTGCTTGTAGTATAACCCCTGACACAAGCTGGTTGGCCAGAATGGATTGTTTCCATGTTGTTACATTTACGTATTACAATTGGAGGGCCCCTAAAACATTTGGGCTGCACGGTAGCACAGTGGTTAGCATTGTGGCTTCACAGTGCCAGGGTCCCAGGTTTGATTCCCCGCTGGGCCACTGTCTATGCGGAGTCTGCACGTTCTCCCCGTATCGGCGTGGGTTTCCTCCGGGTGCACCGGTTTCCTCCCACAGTCCAAAGACGTGCAGGTTAGGTGGATTGGACATGCTAAATTGCCCTTAGTGTCCAAAAAGGTTGGGAGGGGTTATTGGATTATGGGGGTCGGGTGGAAGTGAGGGCTTCAAGTGGGTCAGTGCAGACTCGATGGGCCAAATGGTCTCCTTCTGCACTGTATGTTCTAAAACGTGACTGGGAAGCCTTTCCCTTGTAGGATGAGCTTGAGTGGTGGTTATGGTGGGCTTTAAAATAGAGTTGATGCTGAAGATCAGCCATGATCACATTGAATGGCAGAACCGGACGATCCGTTCCTGCTCCTATTTCTTATGTACCAATGTCTCTTTCTCTTTGAGACGGTGACCTGCTTTATATTTTTCAGAATATTCTGTTTTCAGTTCAAGCGAAACTCAAAACGAGACAGGATGCAGCCATCTCCTTTGCAGCATGCCATTTCACAGAGCATCTGCTGCCCAGTATTTACCCCTCTCTAAATCTGTTGCTGTTTGTGCGAGCTCGGAGGTCAATGCCCCGATGTTAATAAGAGCCTTAATCAATAAAGTACTTAACACTGGAGATTGTGGGGGGGGGATACTGCAAGAGAGGATTTAACTCAGATTAATTTCCAATATTGACCTAAAGGACCAACAGTCAGGACCTTGTAAATGCGCTGAAAGGCTTTCGTTACTTGATAGATATAATTTGAGATAAGGAGCTTTGGATAAAAAGGTGGGAGGGGTCTGCTGTGTTAACAGATGGAGGGATAATAATGTTTCATAGCAGTAATTGCATCGCTGACGTCTTCAAATGAGAGAGGAAACAGACTGTAATGATATTAAAGCTCAGGCTTTGTTGGAGCTGATTGTGGACGTGTGGAGAGGAGGGGGCTTTACAGAAGCTTGGATTAGTAGTAATGAGTATAATCCTTCGGATTGATGCTTAAACTCATCATATCATGAAGGCTGACATGCTTTTAAGTATCTCCAAGTGATTTACCAGCCATAGAATATAATTTGATGCGAACATTTGTTTCCCCCCTAATCTCTGTTTGGATATATAATGCTGTTATGCAAAGAAAATATTTGTTTTTTTTGTTTTGCTTTGGCTTCAAGACTAAATTTCTGTGACCGATTAAATTTTAAATTTGTTTTGTTTTGTAGGAAAATAAGTTTCAGTTGGGGAAAATTGGAAGCAGGGCTCCAGATTGTAAACAAATTATTTCATGGCCGTTCCCCATTAACATCCCCGCAACAAAAAGGCAACAAAATAAATAACCTTTGCTTCTGAAAGATTCTGAAGGAGCTTGATAGGGTAGATGCTGAGAGACCGTCTCTGCTGGTCGGGGAATCGAAAACGTGGGGGTACATTCTCTAGGATAAGGTGTTGATCATTCAGCACTGAGATAAGGATAAATTACTGAATGTTTTGTGGAATTCCCTACTCCAGAAGGTTGTGGACGCTCCATCATTGTACTCCTTTAAGGCTGGGAGAGACAGATTTTTCGTCTCGTAAGGACTTTAGGGATATGGGGAGCTCATGGGGAAAATGGGTTTGAAGCCCGAGATCTGCCATACTTGTATTGAATGATGAGCAGGCTCGATGGGCCATATGATTTATTCCTGCTTCTGTTGTTATGAACTTTTGGGGGCAATAAAGGATCCAGTGGTGGTACAATGAAATGAAAATCGCTTATTGTCACGAGTAGGCTTCAGTGAAGTTACTGTGAAAAGCCCCGAGTCGCCACATTCCGGCGCCTGTCCGGGGAGGCTGGTACGGGAATCGAACCGTGCGCTGGCCTGCCTTGGTCTGCTTTCAAAGCCAGCTCTTTATCCCTGTGCTAAACAAGATTTGTGTTTCGCCTGCCTTCTTGCCAGCTCTGTATCGGAGGGGATACTTTTAACACAATGTCTGCAGTTCATGCTACGGACACTCGGGTAGTTGTGTCATACCGCTCCAGACCCTATCACTATGACACAACTTCCTGAGTGTCGGTAGCATGAACTGCAGACATTGTGTTAAAAGCTGGCAAGAAGGCAGGTGAAACACAAACCTTGTACCACCACTGGATCCTTTATTGCCCCCAAAAGTTCATACATAGCGAGAAAACAACGCTCAAGAGGGGAGGACCTGTACTAATAAGATTAAACCCCACTCATTGACTATTTGAATACCTAAATTGTCACCTGAGACATTATATTTTTTATAAATAATTTTTATTGAAGTTTTTACTAAATACAAAATATAAATATCATAACTCTATTAACGTCCACCCGCGGTAACACCCCGTAAACAGTGCCCCCCCAGCTGCAAGAGCAACTTCAAACAAAAGGAAAGAAAAAACAAAACAGAAACCAAAAGACAGAGAAAAGAGAAAAAGAAAAAAGAACAAGGGAGAGAGATAGCACCCTCCACAAACCCATGTGTACAGTTCTCCCCCCCCCCCCCCCCCCCCCCCCGGGTTGCTGCTGCTGTCGGCCTATTTCCCTACCATTCCGCTAGGAAGTCCAGAAAGGGCTGCCACCACCTGAAAAACCCTTGTACTGATCCCCTCAGGGCAAATTTCACCCTCTCCAATTTAATGAACCCCGCCATATCCGAGATCCAGGCCTCCACGCTTCGGGGCCTCGCATCCTTCCACTGGAGCAAGATCCTCCGCCGGGCTACTAGGGACGCAAAGGCCAGGACCCCGGCCTCTATCGCCTCCTGCACTCCCGGCTCCACTGCCACCCCAAAAATTGCGAGTCCCCAGCCTGGCTCGACCCTGGATCCCACCACCCTCGACACCGTCTTTGCTACCCCCTTCCAAAACTCTCCCAACGCTGGGCACGCCCAAAACACATGGGCGTGGTTCGCTGGGCTCCCCGAGCACCTAGCACACCTGTCTTCGCCCCTGAAAAACCTACTCATCCTCGTCCCG
Organism: Scyliorhinus canicula; assembly: GCF_902713615.1. Classification (NCBI taxonomy): domain Eukaryota; kingdom Metazoa; phylum Chordata; class Chondrichthyes; order Carcharhiniformes; family Scyliorhinidae; genus Scyliorhinus; species Scyliorhinus canicula. The sequence goes on along the minus strand of NC_052148.1, from coordinate 13,887,815 downwards.
GTCATGTGAGCCATATGTAGCACCTTGAACTGTATGAGGCTAAGCCTCGCACAGGAAGAGGAGGAATTCACTCTCTCCAGGGCATCCGCCCATGTCCCCTCCTCTATCTCCTCACCCAGCTCCTCTTCCCATTTACCCTTCAGTTCCTCCACCGAGGCCTCGTCCACCTCCTGCATCACCCGGTATATGTCCGAGATCCTCCCTCCTCCGACCCACACCCCCGAGAGCACCCTATCCCGCACCCCCCGTGGAGGCAGCAAGGGGAACCCCTCCACCTGCTGCCTGGCAAACGCCCTCACCTGGATGTACCTAAACATGTTCCCCGGGGGGAGCCCAAACTTCCCCTCTAACTCCCCCACGCTCGCGAACCTCCCCTCCACAAACAGGTCCCTCAACCTCCTAACCCCTGCCCTGTGCCAGCCCCGGAATACACAATCAATGCTCCCTGGGACGAACCGATGGTTCCCCCGTATCGGGGACTCCATCGAGCCCCCCATTTCTCCCCTGTGCCGTCTCCATTGCCCCCAAATTATGAGGGTAGCCGCCACCACCGGGCTCGTGGTATACCTCGTTGGAGGGAGCGGCAACGGCGCCGTTACTAGCGCTTCCAGGCTCGTGCCCACACAAGACGCCGCCTCCATCCTCTTCCACGCTGCCCCCTCCTCGCCCATTACCCACTTACGCACCATCGCTGCATTGGCAGCCCAGTAGTACCCACAGAGGTTGGGCAACGCCAGCCCCCCCTATCCCTGCCTTGTTCCAGGAACACTCTTCAAACCCTTGGAGTCCCATGCGCCCACACAAATCCCGTGATACTGCTGTTGACCCTCCTGAAAAAGGCCTTTGGGATAAAGATGGGGAGGCACTGGAACAAGAACAAAAACCTCGGGAGCACCGTCATCTTGACGGACTGCACCCTCCCCGCCAGTGACAGCGGTAACATATCCCACCTCTTAAACCCCTCCTCCATCTGCTCCACCAACCTTGTGAGGTTGAGCTTGTGCAGGACCCCCCAACTCCCAGCCACCTGGACCCCTAGGTTCCTGAAGCTCTTCCCTGCCTGCTTCAATGGGAGCCTACCAATCCCCTCCTCTTGATCCCCCGGATGCACCACAAACACCTCGCTCTTGCCCAGGTTCAGCTTATACCCCGAGAAACCCCCGAATTCCCCAAGGATCCTCATCACCTCCGGCATCCCCCCCACCGGGTCCGCCACATACAGCAGCAGGTCGTCTGCGTACAGTGTCACTCGATGCCCCCCCCCGTTCCCTGACTCCCTCAATGCCATGGCCAGGGGCTCAATTGCCAACGCGAAGAGCAAGGGGGACAGGGGGCACCCCTGTCTCGTCCCCCGATGCAGCCGAAAGTACTCCGACCTCCTCCTATTCGTGGCTACACTTGCCATCGGGGCCTCGTAGAGCAGCCTCACCCACCGAATAAACCCCTCCCCAAACCCAATCCTCTCCAACATCTCCCACAAGTACTCCCACTCCACCCTATCGAAGGCCTTCTCCGCGTCCAACGACACCACTATCTCCGCCTCCCCTTCCACTGCCGGCATCATAATGACATTGAGGAGTCTTCGCACATTTGTGTTCAGCTGCCTTCCCTTCACAAACCCCGTCTGGTCCTCATGTATAACCCCCGGCACACAATCCTCTATTCTAGTGGCCAGGATCTTTGCCAGCAGCTTAGCGTCGGCGTTCAGCAACGAAATCGGCCTATATGATCCACACTGCAGAGGGTCCTTGTCCCGCTTCAGGATCAAGGAAATCAGCGCCCGCGACATAGTTGGTGGCAGAGCCCCCCCCCATGCCTCGTTAAAGGTCCGGACCAACATGGGGCCCAACAGGTCCAAATACTTTTTATAGAATTCTGCCGGAAACCCGTCTGGCCCCGGCGCCTTCCCCGACTGCATGCTCCCTATCCCTTTCACAACCTCCTCCAACTCGATCGGCGCCCCTAGTCCCTCCACCCGCTCCTCTTCCACCCTCGGGAAACGCAACCTGTCCAGGAAGCGCCCCATTCCATCCTCCTCCACCGGGGGCTCAGACCGGTACAGTTCCCCATAAAAGTCCCTGAAGACCCCATTGACCTCTACCCCCCTCCGCACCACCTTCCCGGCACTATCCCTCACTCCCCCAATCTCCCTGGCCGCGTCTCACTTCCGGAGCTTGTGCGCCAGCATCCTGCTCGCCTTCTCCCCGTGTTCATACACCGCCCCCTGTGCTTTCCTCCACTGGGCTTCCGCCTTTCTAGTCGTCAGTAGGTCAAATCTGGCCTGAAGGCTACGCCTCTCCCCCAGCAATCCCTCCTCTGGGGCCTCCGCATATCTCCTATCCACCTGCACCATCTCCCCTATCAGTCTTTCCCTTTCCCTCTGCTCCCCCCTCTCCCTATGAGTTCGGATGGAGATCAATTCCCCCCTCATCACCGCCTTCAATGCCTCCCAGACCGTCCCCACCCGAACCTCCCCGTTATCATTGGCCTCGAGGTATCTCTCAATACACCCCTGGACCCGCCCGGCCACCTCCTCCTCTGCCAGCAGCCCCACCTCCATGCGCCAGAGCGGACGTTGGTCCCTCTCTTCCCCCAGCCCGAGGTCCATCCAGTGCGGGGCATGATCCGAAATGGCAATGGCGGAGTATTCCACTTCCTCCACCCTCGACACCAGCCCCCTGCTCAGGACAAAAAAGTCAATCCTCGAGTAGGCCTTATGTACATGGGAGAAAAACGAGTATTCCCTGGCCCTTGGCCTCGCAAGCCTCCAAGGGTCCACCCCCCCCATCTGGTCCATAAATCCCCTCAGCACCTTAGCCGCCGCCGACCTCCTATCCGTCCGGGACTTGGATCGATCCAATGGGGGATCCAGCACAGTGTTAAAGCCTCCCCCTATGATCAGGCCCCCCACCTCCAGGTCCGGAATGCGGCCCAGCATACGCCGCATGAACCCCGCGTCGTCCCAATTTGGGGCATAAACATTCACCAACACTACCCGCTCCCCCTGCAGCTTGCCACTCACCATCACGTACCTCCCGCCACTGTCAGCCACCACCTTCAACGCCTCAAATGATACCTTCTTCCCCACCAGGATCGCCACCCCCTTCCTCTTCTCGTCCAGCCCTGAGTGGAATACCTGGCCCACCCACCCCTTTCTCAGCCGGACCTGGTCCACCACTCTCAGGTGTGTCTCCTGGAGCATGGCCACATCCGCCTTCAGCCCCTTCAGGTGCGCAACTACTCGGGCCCTCTTGACCGGCCCATTCAGCCCCCTCACATTCCAGGTTATCAGCCGGATCCGAGGGCTCCCTGCCCCCTTCCCCTGCCGGTTAGCCATACCCCCTCCCTTGCCCACCCCCGGCCAGCGTCCCACGCTCTGCCAGTTTCCCACGGCGGCACCTCCCCCCCCCCTCCAGCACCCCCTGCGTCCTCCAGCTCCTTCCTGACCGTTTCAGCAGCAACCCGGTAACCCCCCCCCCAGTCCAAACCCGTCCACCCAACTCCTGCTAGAAAACCCATAAAGAAAACACCCATACGGCATCACCCCACCCACCCTACGGCCACCCCACCTCATACCCTAAACCCCGCAAATACACATACAGTATAAATAAATACAGTATTCTACAGCATCCCCCCTCTAGGGGACCCTCAGTTTGTGTCCAGTTTCTCGGCTTGCACGAAGGCCCACGCCTCCTCCGGGGACTCAAAATAATGGGCCGATCCTTATAGGTGACCCACAGACGCGCCGGCTGCAACATGCCGAACTTCACCCTCCGTCTGTGGAGCACCGCCTTCGTCCGGTTAAACCCGGCCCTCCGCCTCGCCACCTCCGCACTCCAGTCCTGGAAGATCCGCACCTCCGTGTTCTCCCATTTGCTGCTCCGCTCCTTCTTGGCCCACCGCAGCACACACTCACGGTCCACGAACCGGTGGAACCTCACCAACACCGCCCGCGGCGGCTCGTTCGGCTTGGGCCTCCTAGCCAGAATTCTGTGGGCCTCCTCCAACTCCAGGGGCCCCTGGAAGGACCCAGCCCCCATCAGCGTGTTCAGCATCATCACCACATAGGCCGCTAGGTCCGACCCCTCCAGCCCCTCCGTGAGGCCCAGGATCCGTAAATTCTTCCTCCTCGACCGGTTGTCCAACTCCTCGAACCGCTCCTGCCACCTTTTATGGAGCGCCTCGTTCACCTCCACCTTCCCCACCACGGCCACAACCTCGTCCTCCCTCTCGGCGGCCTGCTGCTGCAGCTCCCGGATCGCAGCCCCCTGGGCCGTCTGGGTCTCCATCAGTTCCCCGTTGGTTACCTTGATGGACTCCAGCAGCTCCATTTTCATCTCCTGGAAGCAGCGCAGCAGAGTCGTCTCGACCCACTTCTTCAACTCTTCAAAACTTTCGCCGGCCGGCATTTTGTCCTTCGGGTCCCGATTTTTCCCGGGTGTTTTCTCCTTCGATTCTCTCCCTGCCCCGCTCCTGGTCTCCACCATGGGACCTCTGGGGCGACTCCTGGCCTCTTCCCACGTCGGGATTCGCCTCACAAGCTCCGTTGGGGGCCTTTTAAAAAGCCCCAAAGCCCGTTTTTTCCGGGAGCCTCCGAACGTGCGGCTCAGCTGATCATTGCCGCTACCGGAAGTTCCCACCTGAGACATTATAAACATCAAGGTTAATCTAGAATGTTAGAATATAAATACACAAAACCACAAATAGCATAAAACTATATATTCTACATATTACTATATATTCAAAGAAATAACTAAACCTATACCAATGTTCTGCCTCCCTTCCCCAGCAAACAAGGTGGATACAATAGTATAGATCACCGTTTACAAAGTCAGTGCCCAATAATGTATGCTCGAACATTTGTGTAACTAGACAGGATGTTTATATTTTATGTTTGTGTGTGAGAGAAATATTTTGTGACGGGGCTGTCTGTCACAAGCGGTCATAGACGGATTTGAAAAACGAGGCTAAGAATTTTAAAATCGAGCCATTAAAAATAGGTCGGAGAACGACTTGATTTGTGGACGTGACTTTGAAAGCGATTCTCTATTTTAAGTGCTTTGTTTCAACGTTATTGTCCGGCACAAAGCAATCTAAGTATTTGCTTAATTCCTTTATTTAAATGTGGATATTTTCTATCACTGGTACATTCTTTTTTTTAACCAATTGACCAGTCATTTCTGGAACTACTCAAGATGTGTTTCCCTGAAAGCATGTCTTTTCTCAAGTGCTTCTCCTCCTTTGCCGCCATTTGACGTAAAACAGGGGCACCTCTTGGCCCTCTTGTGACCAACAGCATCCACAGCAAATTTGCGGGGTGTTCATCTTTGGCTCTTTGATCTTACTGTGTATATTTGGCTGTTCCATTTACTGTAAAACAATAACTGCACTTCTGGAGATGAAAAATATAGTTGTCAGTAAAAGTGACCCAGAAAGCGTTTGTTAAAAATCCAACTGCATCATGAATGTCCTTTGGGGAAGGAAACGTGCTGCATTTACTTGGTCTGGCCTATATGTGTGACTCCTGTGCCACAACACTGTGGTTGACTCTTAACTGGTATCAAACGCAGACACAAGTTCAGTACCGTCATCTCTAAAGAACTAGCGCAGGGCAATATTAGTCTGTGGAGCTGCAGTGGAGTACAAGTTATTTGGGATTTAGGTGAGAAAATTGACAGGACAAAGTGGGATTAAAAAACAATCTTACTGACCAATGTTCCTCTTTGTTTGATTCCCTCTTCCCTCTCCCTATCCCAGCCTATTTCTCTCACTTGTGCGCTCTTTCTGACATACGTTTCCCCCTTCCCATTAGACACTATCCTGCATTGAAGACCATGGAGCACATGGAACACACATTCTTGCCACGGGTGAATCCTTATCGTTTCTGCACAATAATGGTGGAAGATATCCCCACATTACGAGAGGAGATAAAGGAAGTCTCCATGTCTGATCTGAAGGACTTCCTGGAGAGCATCCGCAAGCATTCGGACAAAATCGGAGAGACTGCCATGAAACAGGTGAATCTGCCACACCACACAGACACCACCACACATTTGTGACAGGAGATGAAGGGATGTGATGAGTTGTTTGGAAGGAATCCGGCGTGCGTCCTTCAGACTGACCGCATAATTTAAACGGATTCAGTTCTGAGGGCAGGTTGCATAGACTCGGCTTGTATTCCATTGTGTTTAGATTTTTGAAGGACGTTCTAATTGAGCTGTTTAAAATCATTAAGGGATTGGCTAGAGAATATACAGGAAAGCTAACTCCCCCATTAGGGAAATTCAGAACAGGCATTTCAAAACTAGAAACAGGCCACTCAGAAGTGAAACCAAGAATCACTTTTTCAATGTGGTTTGGTGGAAATTTGGAACATTCCCCCCAAAGGCTGTAGAGGATGGCAGAGGACGTTTTAGGTTTTTGAGGTTGGGATCATCGACTTTTGTTAAGTTGAGGCCAATAAGAGATATGGTTTCGGATGGAATTGAGGCTAGATCAACTATGATTTAACTGAACGGTAGAACAAGCTCAAAGAAACTGAATTACATCCTCTTTCTGTGCCTGCACTGAAACCAAAGGGGCAAGTTTCCTCTGCTATGGTACCAGAATTATTTATTGTTTGCTGTTCGTTAAATCTGCAAGCTTGTCACATTATTAGAATTGGGCCTGCGAAGGGTGAAGCAGAAGAATGAGTGAGACTTATTTGTAGGAAAATGTCCATTTAGGGCAGGAAGAATAGAAAAGCAGAATATGATTTGAATGGAGACTGCATAACTCTGTGGAACCGAGGGATCTGAGAGTGCCCCGGTACATGAATCACAAAACGTTAGAATGCAGGTTCAGCTAGGAAGGCAAATGGAATGTTGTCATTTATTGCAAAGGGAATGTATTATATAAGTAGGGAAGTGTTAGTACATCTGTACAGGGCCTGAGTAAGATATCTTGAATACTGTGCACTGTTTTAGTCTCCTTATTTAAGAAAAGATAAAATTGCATAAGAAGCAGTTCAGTTGACTAATTCCTGGGACTGAGGGAGGATGGTTATTTTACAGAAAATGTATTCACTGGAGTTTAGAAGAATGAGAGATCTTTTATTCTTCATGGGAGGGGGCACTGTTGGCAAGGCCAGCATTTGCTGCCCATCCCTAATTGTCCCTTGAATTGAACGCCTCAGAGGACATTTAAGAGTCAACCACATGGCTGTGGAGTCAGATTTAGACCAAGCAAGGATGGCAGACTTCCTTCCCTAAAGGACACCAGAAGGGTATTTTACTAGAATCAACACTGGTTTCATGTTGTTAAGAACCCGCTGATATCAAATATGAGAGTATCCCAAATCCCAGAAGGAACACCAGTTCTTAGTGGTGTATATTTAAGGTTTTCGATTTTAAACGGCAGTTTTTTTTTTAGCAATACCTTGTTTAGGGGAGACAGCATTCTGCAGCTGGATGTGGCTTTGATGGTACAAGTTTCTACTGTGTCCCTGTTCCAGTTATGGTGCGATGAATATATCATTCTTTCCGCTTATGTTGACCTGGCTTTGTTTTTACATTTGTTTATGGGATGTGGCCGTTGCTGGCTGGGCCCAGCATTTATTGCCCATCCCTGAGGGCAGAAGAGTCAACCACATTGCTGTGGGTCTGGAGTCACATGTAGGCCAGACCAGGTAAAGCAGGCAGATTTCCTTCCCTAAAGGACATGAGAACCAGATGGGTGTTTATGACAATTGACAATGGTTTCATGGTCATCATTAGACTTTCAATTCCAGATGTTTATCGAATTCAGATTTCCCCATCTGCCCTGACGTGATTTGAACCCAGGTCTTCAGAGCATGACTCTGGGTCTCTGGATTAGTAGTCCAGTGACAATGCCAGTGACAATTCCTTTATTTTCACTTGAAGTTACCTCTTCTGCATCCCATTGTTTCCCCCACAGAGGTAAATACTTGCATTTCTCACTGGTATGTTAATTCACAGATCAAAACATCCCATCAAACTTTATCAATTTCCCCGTTTTATTTTATTTTATCCCAATTTCATTTTTTAATCTTAATTTTCCATAATTCTTAACACTGGTCATCATTAGATTTTTAATTCCAGATGGCAGCACGGCGGCACAGTGGTTGGCACTGCTGCCTCAGCACCAGGGATCAAATCCGACCTTGGGTGACTGTGTGGAGTTTGCATGTTCTCCCCGTGTGTGTGTGGGTTTCCTCCGGTTTCCTCCCACAATCCAAAGATGTGCAGGCTAGGTGGATTGGCCGTGCTAAATTTTCCTTAGTGTCCAAAGGTTAGGGGGGTTACAGGGATAGGGTGGGGAAGTGGACCTAGGCAGGCTACTCTTTCAGAGACACATTGCAGTGGCCAAATGGCCTCGCTTTGCACTGTAGAGATTCTGTGATTCTTCTGCACCACAATGCCACTAATACATATAAGATCCCAAAGGGATTTGACAGGGTGGATGCTGGGCAGAGGTTTCCACTTATGGCGGAGACAAGAACCGGGGTACATGGTTTAAAAATGAAATGAATTCCACCTTGGATGGAAAGGAGGAGAATTTCTTTGATCTGAGTAGGCTGTTCGTTTGTGGAATTCTTGGGCTGGAGGGTCGGAGAATCGCCCGGGGCCAGCGTCAATCCCGCCCCCGTCGTGTCCCGAATTCTCCGCCCCCCAGGTTCGGCGGGGGCGTCGTGTCGGTCGGCGGGACCCCCGTGTCGGTCGGCGGGCCCCCCTGCGGCGATTCTCCGGCCCGAGATGGGCTGAAGTCCTGCCGCTGACAGGCCTCTCCCGCCGGCGTGGTTTAAACCACCTATCTGACCGGCGGTATTGGCGGCGCGGGCGGGCTCCTGGGAGGGGGGGGGCACGGGACGATCTGACCCCGGGGGGACGCCCCCACGGTGGCCTGGCCCGCGATCGAGGCCCACCGATCGGCGGGAGGGCCTGTGCTGTGGGGGCACTCTTTTTCTTCCGCCTTCGCCATGGTCTCCACCATGGCGGAGGCGGAAGAGACTCCCTCCCCTGCGCATGCGCCAGTATGACGTCAGAAGCCGCTAACTTATGCCGGCTGGCGTGGCGCCAAAGTCCATTCACGCCAGCCGGCGGAGTGGGGACCACTCTGGCGTGGGCCTATCCCCTCAATGTGAGGGCTTGTCCCCTAAAGGTGCAACCCGACGCCGGAGTGGTTCATGCCACTCGGACATGCCGGGACCCCCCGCCCCGCCCCGCTGGGTAGTGGAGAATCCCGGCCTTTTTCTCAAAAGCAGTGGAGGCAGGGTCATTGAATATAGTCAAGGCTGAATTAGGTCGATTCTTGGTTGACAACGGAGTCAGGTGTTAGACAGGACAGACAGGAAGTAGAGTTGAGGCCACATTCAAATCAGCCATGATCTTCTCAAATGGCAGAGCAGGCTTGAGGGGCCAAATTGCCTCCGTCCCCTAATTTGAATGTATGTATGTTCATTCACTGTAGTGTAGCAGCTGCTACGCATAAACCTCTGGGGAGCTGAGAAACCTCAGTTCCAATCACCTGAAATCCTCAGAGGAATGGAGAGCTCTTACCACAAACATGCAGACCCCAAATAATAATAATAATATATGTGTTGATGGAAACAGAGAAGCCCCCGTTCTCAAATCCATGGTTTGTTTAGTACACTGAGGCCTTCACCTGCTCTTCCGGCTCCAAGCAGCTCGTGTTTTAAAAACGGGATGATTTAATAACTGAATTTCTTGGCAGCCTGTATTGCCCTGTGTGCAATCTTGCTGAAAGCATGGTGGGGAAAGTCACCTGTTAGCTATGAGCCAGTATGGTGCTCCTTGAACTTAAGAGTTCTAAAGTACTGGGAAATATGGAGTCTCGTATTGTGTCAGCCGTGTCTCCAGGGATGGAACACTCTTGTCTCTTAATCAGAGGGTCATAGGTCCAAGTCCCATTTCAGAGATCAGAATATGTAATCCAGGCTGACAAAGCAATGCAGTAGATGTAGCCCTGTCAGGCGGCGTTCTTCGGATAAGGTGTTACACAGTTGCCCTGTGTTCTCTCTCAGAAGGACATAAAAGAAACTCTAATTTTGACGAAGAGCAGGATAGGATCCCTCAGTGTCCGATAAAAGATTTTTCCCTCAACATATGTCTTTAAAATGGATCATTTGCTTGTGAGAGTGTAAATTGACTCTTGCATTTCCTGTGATAGAACAATGACTACATAGCATCGTGTTGACTGTAAAGTTGTCTGAGAGGTGTAGCAGCTTTAGAAATGCAGATCTTTTCTTTCCTGCCTTTTTCTCTCTGGAATATATGGTCCAGTGGTTAAGTGCTGTTTTCAGCTTTGGTTTTGAATGTAACCCAGACTGAAGGAGATCAAAGCCTTCTCAATCTGCTGGCTGTCAGATTCGAATATAAAATAAGATTGGCTCAGTTTAATCCACCTGTGGGTTGAACCTGGGAATACTTTGATTTCCCCTATCAGCTGTCCTGTAGCATTTCATAAAATGGAAGTAAGTCACATTTTGTAAAATCTGTGGCTCTGTTCTGTGGTCAGAGGTGAAACACCTTGTGTTAGAGCTGTTAGGCTACACCTGATCCCTGCATCTAACCTGACGGGGCCTGATGGTGACATGGGGTAGTTGAGGTTTTCCATTCAACTGATCTGACACAAGACTTACTGGGTGAGATCTAACCATAAAAAAACAGATTTCATTATGGGCTGGATTAGAGGGGCGTGTCGAGGCAGAAACGACCCCGCTATCTAATGGCACTTTTTTGGGGGGCCTCAGTGGGGAACGCCCCACTAAGGCCACACTCAAGTTGCATTTCCTGCACTGTGGCACCCCTGGGCTGGATCTCCAGCATGGGCAAAAGGTCACCGGGCATCTTGGCAGTGCAAGCAGGACGTGTTAATGGCTATAAACAAGGTTTTGTAGACGTGGGAAATAACTCGTGCTACATTACAGGGAATAACAAGCTGATCTTCGTTTCATTTAATCTTATCACTAAGATATCAGTTAATGGTGGGTATGTGAAATATTGTACTATGACTGCTTCCACTGCAGTGATAATCAGCAGCGCATTTGTTGAATCGGACAGCACGGAGGAAACCGTTCTGCATATCAAGGAAAGCCAGGACGGCATAAAACCAAAAGAAAAAGCATACAATTCGGTGAGGATTAGTAGGAAGCCTTTAAAAGCAAGCAGAGGACAAGTAAAAAAGCAATACCGGGGAAGAAGATGAAATATGAGTATAAGCTAGGTAATAATTTCAAAGAAGATTGCAAGAGTTTTTTTTGTAGAAGGTAAGAGAAAGGCAAGAATGGACATTGGATCACTGGAAAATGAGGCTGGAGAAGTAGTAATAGGGAACAAAGAAATGGCAGAGGAATTGAATAGGAATTTTGCATCGGCCTTCACGGTGAAAGGCACCAGTGGGATACCAGAACTTCTGGAGAGTCGGGGCAGAGGTGAGTGTAGTGGCCATCACTAAGGAGACGGTTCTGGAAGCTGAAAGGTCTGAAGGTAGATAAATTACCCAGACTGGATGGACTACACCCCAGGATTCTGAAGGAGATAGCTGAGGAATTTGTGGAGTCGTTGGTGGTGAGCTTTCGGGAATCACTGGAGGCAGGGAGGGTCCCATAGGACTAATGTAGCTAATGTAACACCCCTGTTTAAGAAGGGAGGGAGGTAGAAGAGAGAAAATTATAAGCCGGTTAGCCTTTGGTGTTGGTAAGATTTTGCAGACCATTATTAAGGATGAGATTGCGGAATACTGGGCAGTGCATGAAAAATAGGGCTCAGTCAGAATGGCTTCGTCAAGGGGAGGTCATGTCTGACAGATCTGTTAGAGTTCTTTGAGGAGGTAACAAGGAAGTTCCGCAAAGGAGAGCCAGTGGACATGATCCATTTGGATTTCCAGAAGGCCTTTGACAAGGTGCTGTATAGAAGGCTGCTAAATAAGATAGCCCATGGTGTTAGGGGCAAGGTACTGGCAGGGATAGAGGATTGGCTGACTGGCAGAGGCAGAGAGTAGGGATAAAGGGGTCTTTTTCAGGAAGGCAGCCGATGAATGGTGGTGTTCCGCAGGGGTCAGTGTTGGGACCACAATTATTCATGATCTACATTAGCGATCTGGAAGAAGGGCCTGAGGGCATTGTTGCTAAGTTTGCAGACTATACAAAGATATGTAGAGGGACAGGTAGTGTTAAGGAAATGGGGAGGCTGCAGAAGGACGGACAGGCTAGGAGAGTGGGCAAAGAAGTGGCAGATGGAATACAATGGGAAAAGTGTGGAGTTATCCACTTTGATAGGAAGAATAGAGACATAGACTATTTTCTAAATGGGGAAATGTGAAGAACATTGGGAAGTCATAGTTCAGCATTCTCTTAAGGTTAACATACAGGTTCAGTAAGCAGTTAGGAAGGCAAATGCAGCATTCATGTTGAGAGGGCTAGAATACAAGAGCAGGAATATACTGCTGAGGATGTATAAGGCTCTGGTTAGATCACATTTGGAATATTGTGAGCAGTTTTGGGCACCGCATCTAAGGACGGACGGTTCAGAAGAATGATCCTGGGATTGAAGGGGTTGTCATAGAAGGAGCCATTGAGGACTCTGAGCCTGTACTCGATGGAATTTAGAAGGATGACGTGGATCTCATTGAAACTTACAGAATACCGAGAGGCCTGGATAGAGTGGACGTGGAGAGGATGTTTCCACTCGTAGAAGAAACTAGAACCCGAGGGCATAGCTTCAGAATGAAGGGACGATCCTTTAAAACTGAGATGAGGAGGAATCTCTTCAGCCAGAAGGTGGTGGATCTGTGGAACTCTTCCGCAGAAGGCTGTGGAGGCCAAATCACTGAGTGTCTTTAAGCCAGAGATAGATAGGTTCTTGATTAATAAGGGGATCAGAGGGTATGGGGAGAAGGCAGGAGAATGGAGATGAGAAAAATATCAGCCATGATTGAATGGTGGAGCAGACTCGATGGGCTGAGTGGCATAGTTCTGCTCCTATTCTTTATGGTCTTGCAGTCATGTGTTCACCCATTCTGCCAACCTATATACATCCTCTTGAAGTCTATCTCTAAGCTCCTCCTCATTGTTTTGAAAACGTCAAAGTTTTGTGTCATTTGCAAATCAGTGGTTATGGGGAGAAGGCAGGAGAATGGGGATGAGAAGATATCAGCCATGATTGAATGGCGGAGCAGACTCGATGAGCTGAATTGCCTCATCCTGCTCCTGTGTCTTATGGTCTATCATGTTCAGGCCAACACTTCAAAATCGCTATCCACTTTGTCCTGTTCCATTGCTTTTCTCCCACCTCAATCCCCCCCCCCCCCCCCCCCCCCCCCCCACACACACACACACACACACACACAATTTTTCCTTTTCAAATCTTCGTTCAATTTATTTTTGAAAGTTACCGCTGAATCTGCTTCCAGCACACTCTCAGACTATATTCCTGATCGTAACCGTTTGTTCATTTAAAAAAAAATTCTCCTGTCGTCTGGAAAACACGATACTTGTTACCTCTTTTTCCAAAAAGGCCTTTCAGTGTGCTGTTACTCTATTCTGGATACAGCATATGGACGTTGAGAAGTTTGCAGGCTTAACGGAAGATGAGACGGGGAACAAGTGCATCTGGGTCTGAAAAAGTGGAGAGGAATCATACATGTGCTCTGGAGGGAACAGCTTAATAAGCCAAATGTTTTTTTCCTCACTCCAGAACCTTTGGCCCTGGGTCGCAAATCACTATTGATTCACAGAGTCCAGATGACCAGTGTGACATTTGGAACATTTCTTAACTCCACACAACACCTCTTTAGCTACTCCCTGAATTTACTGACTATTTAGTCCCACAATGCAGTCAGTTCTCTGTAATTGCTAGTTTTGATGTAAAGTAGCTAAATATAAACTATTTAACTTTCATCCTCAGAGATTGAAGCTGTGCGCTCCTTCCCTCCACCTGCCTTCATCTTTTGTTGAATTTAAGATTGTGATATCCTGGGTTGATTTATACAAAATTTAAAAGCAATTAATAGGAGAGCCAGTGTTGAGGTTGTGACACTAGACTAGGAAACAAGAGGCGATGAGTTCAAATCCAGTCAGGGGTTTAAACTGAATATATCTGAGAATTGATTGTAAAACCCTTGTTGACCACTCATTGTCCGTCAGGAAAGGGACCTATCACCCGTAGCTGTTCCAACTGATATGTTTGGCTCTCGTCTGACTCTTACAATAATAATCTTTATTGTCACAAGTAGGCTTACATTAACACTGCAATGAAGTTACTGTGACAAGCTTCTAGTCGCCACATTCCGGCGCCTGTTCGGGTACTCGGAGGGAGAATTCAGAATGTCCAATTCATCTAACCTGCACGCCTTTCGTGACTAGTGGGAGGAAACCAGAGCACCCGGAGGAAACCCACGCAGACACCCGGAAAACATGCAGAACCCAAGCCGGGAATTAAACCTGGGACCCTGGCGCTGTGAAGCCACAGTGCTAACCTCTGTGCTAACATGCCGCCCACCCTCTAAAATGGCAGCATGCGATACACAATTCATGCACCCTTGCCAGTGCTGTTGTGCTGCAAAAAAAAATTTCAAAAAGGAATGGGCTGGGTGAAGTGCTTGCAAGCAGAGTTGTTTTCAACTTTGGAAACACGCTGCGATTATCTTCCTTCTCATTGCACTTTTCAAGCGGTTCGCTGATGGCAGAGTGCCGAAACCACCAGTGGGAAGTTAATATTCCAGAAATAGACAAACTCTCAAAAGAAAATTCCCAAGTTAGCTTCAAAACCATACACACGCCTGAAGTGTTTATACTGCCGGAAAATAGTTAACTGCTTTTGCAAAAAAAGAAAGAATGTCTTTTAATTGAAGAGGGAGCCTGGCCCATGGAACTCCTTTTCAAGGAGGGTAACGTGACCGTAGAGACCCATTTAAAATGATCAAACTACAATACAGAATATTTTGTTTAAATAACTGGAGATCAACTGGGAGAATTACGGATTCTCACCAGACTGAATCCAAGCTCTGCTGGCCCTTTGTAGCTCAGCATTCAAGAAAATGATCATTCTTCAGGAGTGGGGTGATTATTCCAATGGAGATTCTGAAATATATAAATATTTATGGGAGTCTTGTCAATTAATTATGCTCCAACTTAATTTATTCCCTCTTTCACACATACAGGCAGCGCAGTGGTTAGCACTGCTGACTTACGGCTCCGGGGAGCCAGGTTCCATTCGGGTGATTGTGCGGAGTCTGCACTTTCTGTATCTGTGTCTGTGTGGGTTTCCTCCGGGTGCTCCGGTTTCCTCCCACGGTCCAGGGATGTGCAGGTTGGATGGACTGGCCATGCTAAGTTGCCCTTTCGTGCCCAAAAGGTTAGGTTGGGTTATGGGGATAGAGTGGAGGCGTGGGACGAAGTTGTGTGCTCTTTGCGAGGGCCGGTGCAGACTCGATGGGCCGAATGGCCTCCTTCTGCACTGTAAATTCTATGATTCTTCATGAGGTAACAAGCTGACAAAGATCCTTGTGATTTTAAAATCCCTCCGGGGATTTTATCATCCCCATCTCCATCCGTTTGCCCCTCCATACGCACACTTTATTCACCTGAGGTCCAGAGTTTCACCCTGTTTCCTACTGCACAAGCAATGGACATCATTTCAATTGACCTGCCCTGGTACTTTCTCTCCAATGATGTAAAGAAACAACATGCATTTATATAGCACCTTTCAGGACTTCCGAACATCACAGCTGAGGTGAAGTCACTGGAAGTAGGAAATGCGGCAAACAAATTACACACGGTAAGCTTTCATAAACAGCAATAAGGTATAACCAGGTAACGGATTTTAGTGTTGTTGATTGATGGATACACGTTGACTAGGACACCATTGAGATTTGCCAGATTCTTCAAAATACTGCAGCAGGTTCTTTCCTGTGTCCACCTTGGGGGGGGGGGGGCAGGCAGCAAGGGCTGAGTTTGATGTCTCACACCGGAGATGGCATCTCCGACAGTGGAGCGGCCCCCTTTACTTCAAAACCCACTCATTGTTGACTGTAAGGATTTTGTGATGCCAAGAAGCTCTTCCAAGGCAGCATATAAAACCAAATATTTTCCTCATCGTTAAAATCGTACGTGTCCCACTTGAGAAATGTTGCATCTATTCTGTGCTGCGCTCTCTCTCTCTCTTTCTCTCTCGCTACCTTACATAATATCCATGAATTGAAATTGTACAAAAAAAACCTCTTGCATTCTATTTTGAGTGACTAATGTTTTTGAACAAAGAGGAATTAAATTTTAAAAGCCAGAAGGTTATAATAAACCTACATAAAACACTATTTCATCCCCACTCTGAGAATTGTGTCCAATTTTGGGCACTGTGATTTAGGAAGGATGTGAAGGTTTTGGCGAAGATACAGAAGAGATTTACTGGATTGGTTCCAGGCAAGGGGGATTATGGTTACATGAATAGACTGGATAAGCTGGTATTCCTTTCCTTAGAGCAGAGGAGGCTAAGAGGAGATTTTATGGAGGTCTTCAAAATCATGAAGGATTTAGATCGAGTAAATAGAGAGAAGGCGTTTCCAGTGGCTGATAACTAAGAGGACACAGAGTTCAAATTATTGACAACAGAAGGAGGTGACATGAGGAAATTTTTTTAAAAAGAACAAATGGTTCGGATTTGTAATACACTGCCTGGTAGAGTGATGGATATAGATTCAGTCACTGCCTTTCGAAGGGAATTGTATAAATGTTTGCCGGAGAAAGAAATTGCAGCGAAAAGGGGAGACAGCGGTGAAGTGGGACTAACAGGATTGTCCTTTGGCATGAGGCAGATGATCCTGGTGCCCTGCTTCTGTGCTGTATTATTCTGTGATTCTTTGATTCTGGTTTCCACAGCATTTGCCGCAGATAATTCCACATACTGGACATCTTTTGCGGCGTCATTTTGCTAATGGAACGGTGGCACAGTGGTTAGCACTGATGCCTTACAGTGCCAGGGACCCAGGCTAGATTCCGGCTGTGGGTTACTGTGTGGTCTCCCAGTTTCTGCGTGGGATTTCTCCGGGTGCTCTGGTTTTCGCCCACAGTCCAAAGATGTTCAGGTTAGGTGGATTGGCCATGATCAATGCACAAGGTTGCGAGGATGGGGAAGAGGAGTGTTCTGAGGTAGAGCGCTCTTTCAGAGGGTCAGTGAAGACTTGATGGGCCGAATTGCCGCCTTCTGCGCTGTAGGGATTCTATGGCTTCTAACCTGAAACATTCTGAGGTGAAATGGGTACTTCCACTGACTTGGGTACATCTCCGTGGCTGGCCTTGGACTAAAGCTGGGTATCGTGGTAGCTTGGGAGTTGGGAATATTAGCTTTTAGAATATAATTTACTGACAAAACGTATTCTATCCACGACTGTTACATGTTGGTTTATCTGATGGTGGATAATATGGAACTGCCACAGGTGGAGAGGAGATCCTTGGGAAACCTATTGTTCGAAGGCTGCTGTTTGGTAATGTGAAAATTTTGATTGTGTGAGCTGTGGCTCAGTGGGTAGCACTCTCTTGCCTCCGTCAGAAGGTTAAGGGTTCAAATTCTACCCCAGATTTGAGCACAGAATCCAGGTTCATATTCCAGTGCAGTACTTGGGGAGTGTTGCGCTATTGAGACGTGCCATCTTTTGTGTGGGATGCTAACTTGACACCCGTTGGTCCTTTTAGATGTATGCAGAAGATCCCATGGCAGGGCAGTTCTCCCTGTGTCCGAGCCAACATTTATCCCTCAATCAACGCAGAAATGAGTCACCTCATAACTGTTTGTGGGACTGTGTTGCATGCAAATTGTTTTCATTTAAAACAGTGATTACATTTCAAACATAGTTCATTAGCAGCAAAGTGCTTTGGGAAGTCCTGAGGCCGTGAAAGTTTGTTTTTAATTTCCTGATCATCACCTTGCCCTATCTTTATAGGCTACTAATATGACCGTGGGGACATATTAAAATGATCAAACTGTAGGACCGTTTGAACAGTTTAGTAGCAGCTGCACCAGGATTAGAGTGATTCCAACCAGACTCCACCTGCGTCACGTACTACAACTTGACCAAGATCCTCGCAGCTTACCCGACCTCACCTTTGTCCTGAGTCTGAATAGTGAACAACAGGCTTGATGGTTCAATTGTGATCTCGCCCTTATGCAAAAGTTTGTATTTTCCCAGCAGGAGAGTTTGGAAATCTTTGAATCAGACTGGTTACAGCCTGTGTGTGTGAGCTCTCTGCAAAACAAATTCAGCCAGTTGCACTTGTCCTTCCTCTTCCTTGCAATTTTGTTTCTCCTCAAATGCTTATACAATTCCCGATTGAATCTGTCTCCACCACACTCTCAGGCAATGCTTTCCAGATCCTAACCACTCGCTGTTTAATAAAAAGGTTTCCTCATTTTGCCATTGGTTCTTTTGCCGTTCACTTTAAATCTGTGTTCTCTGGTTCTCAATGCTCCTACCAATGGGAACAGTTGCTCCCTCTGCCTGTTCTGATAAAGACCTCTTTCGAACACCGTTTGATTTTGAACACCTCTGTCAAATATCCTCTCAACCTTTGCTTCTCCAAAGAGAACAGCCCCCGCTTCTCCAATCTATGCAAATATCTCGAGTCCAAAACTCTTGAAACCTTTCTCGCAAATCTTTTATGCATCCATCTAATGTCTTCATGTCCTTCCCGGAGTGTGTTGGCCAAAACTGGACACACTATCTCATTGAGACTGAACCAGAATTTTATAACGGTTGACCATAATTTCTTTGCTTTTGTATTCAGTGCCTCCCATATGTTTTCTCAATTGCTTTCTCAATCTGTTTGCCAGCTTCAATGATTGGTGTCCATACAGCTGCTCTAGCATTATATTCTTTATCTTATCATTTAGACAAATATTTGATGGAGAAAGAACTCAACCACAGCACTGGCATGGACAGTTTGGGCTGAATGCTCTGTTTCTGTGCAGTATAACCTTAGTAGTCCTGTGCCTCTTTTTATTCCAACAAAGACTGACCTTCAAACTCCTCTATATTGAATTTCATCAGTCATTAGAGTTCTTTGAGGAGGTAACAAGGAAGTTAGACATAGGATAACCAGTGAATGTGATCTATATAGATTTCCAGAATGCCTTTGACAAGGTGCCGCATAGGAGCCTGTTAAATAAGTTAGAGCCCATGGTGTTAAGGATAAGATCCTGGCATGGATAGAGGATTGGCTGACTGGCAGAAGGCAGAGAGTAGGAATAAAGGGGTCTTTTTCAGGATGGCAGCCGGTGACTAGTGGTGTGCCTCAGGGGTCTGTGATGGGACCACAACTTTTCACAATGTACATTAATGGTCTGGAAGAAGGAACTGAAGGCACTGTTGCTAAGTTTGCAGATGATAAGATCTGCAGAGGGACAGGTCGTATTAAGGAAGCAGGGGGGCTGCAGACGGACTTGGACAGGCTAGGAGAGTGGGCAAAGAATTGGCAGATG